>NW_022103913.1:6761085-6778521 GCF_000313985.2 Echinops telfairi
CTTCCTTCCTTCCTTCCTTCCTTCCTTCCTTCCTTCCTTCCTTTCTTAAGTAGACGTTGATTTTAGAACAGTTTTAGGTTTACAGGGCGGCCCCTGGTTAGCTCAAGCAGTTTGTACTTGACTTCTAACCTAAAGGCTAGTGGCCCAAACTAACCCTGTGGCACCACAGAAGAAAAGGCTGGCAATGAGCTCCTGTAATAACCGCAGCAAGAGACCCGTGTGGACCCTGTAACACACAGGGCTGCCAAGAGTTAGAATGACCTTTACAGCAATAGATTTCTGTTTTGCTTTGTTTTTAGATTTACAGAAAATTCTTTTTGCAGAAGTGAAGAGAAATTCCATATGCCCCAGTCCCCCAGCACGGTTTCATTCCCCCCTCTTAACAACATCTGCATTCGTGTGCTCCATGCGTTACAATCTCTGGACCACTAGGCAACCCGAATGGTAACCCAAAGTCCCCAGTTTCCCTCAGGCTTCCCTCGGGGTGCTGTGCAGCCCTCCGAGTAGTGTGCTGTCCCTGCTATTACATCTCCCCAAACTGAAGGCAGACCAGAGCTCTCCCAGCCCTCCCAGAGCTTCCAAACCACACCAAACTCCGTCCACTGACACTGAGTCCACTCGGACTCATAGCAAGCCTCTACAGGGATTCAGAGACTGTGAACCTCTACAGGCATTGGGCAGGTCTCTTGTGGAGTGGCTGCGGGGGCTGAACCGGCAACTCCGTGGGCAGCAGCCCTCCACTCACTCCGCAGCACCACTGGGCTCGCTCCTGCCCCTGTCCTTTGGCGTCTGCCCAGTCGGAAGGTGGGGAAACATGCTGGCTCTCTTGTGTCTGTTTCCTGAATGCTAGCACACCCATTCTCGGGTGTGCACTGGCAACCCTTGGGGGTCTCCAAGACCTTTCTGGGGTTCATGAGGTCAAAACTGCTTTTGATAAAACGCTAAAATACTATTTGTGCTTTTTAGGTCTTTGTATCTCTGGAGGAGTTTTCCGAAGGCTATGCAATGTGATCATACAACAGATTGACTGCAGAAGCCGAAATGAGAATACAGCTGTCTTCTATTAAGCCAGGCATTAAACAGATATGCTAACAATGATTTCCTCACAATTTTTTTTATAATCTATTGCCATTGAGTTGATCCTGACTCCCAGAGACCTTGCTTCGGAGGCTGGGAATGTTTACAGGGGCAGACAGACTCATCTTTCTGCCTCAGCACGGCCAGCAAGTCGAACTGGACCCAGCGCTTACCTGACAGTCTCACCGGGGCTGCCTGAACTAACAAATATACACTTTATTTTCTTCGAACTTGTAATCATGGACTAGAGGCTAAGGCATAATGCTTGTCTACTCTCTAAACACAGCTATTTACTAACGTTAGTGCTTAAATGAATTTTAAAAGAAATTCAAAATTTGGGGCAAAGGGTTCCTCTCAAAAGCTGTTGCTATTCCTCGAGCTTATCATCTTTCACATAGAAATCAGTTGTTGGGGATTTTCCCCGGACAGACAGGCGGTCTCTCTGCTGAGAAAGGCAGTGAGGTTACCCCCAGTCACTCGGAGGCAGCCAAGGGGACTTCGTGGAGAACAAATGCATGTTTTCAATCATTACTCATATTCACTACTCAATGCAACAAAATGTTGATAGGTATAACTCAAAAGAAGTATTTCTCTAGGGTTTCGCATAATATTTGAGTGTCAATTGCTTTTGTTTTGAGACCATATCTACCAGATCATATGATCAGTGGTGCCTACTGCTCATTAGAAAGAATGAGAGAGGGGTGAGTGAAGGGAGGTACACAGGGGGGTGGGGAAAGGCGGGGGTGGGGGTGGGAAGAGGAGCAAGGGAAAGACTGATATCTAACGGGGTCCAGATGAGACTCACACAATCGGCTCTTAGATTCTGCTTAGTGAGAGGAAAAGCGATCAATATAGTGACAGCACCCATCCTTTCTCACATTCTGGCTTTGGAGGAGAAGCTGCAATTTGGCCGACTGTTGGGATGCTGTATAAGTAACAGAACCTCTGGATGTTTGGGGTAAAAAAATAAGAACACATGTTCTTGCTGTATGAGCTTGAGCTCATACTGTCAGGAGAATAATTGCCTGAAATCACCGTTCTTATATCTCTTCCAACCCCACTGGACAAGGGGCCATTACAAACCAACGACAACCTACCAACGTCATAAATCATCGCTGCAAAAGGCATCAACAGTTAAACGTATCATGATAAATTTCTGAAATAAATCTGGACTCTGAATTGTCAGAGGGTTTGGGAAACAACCATTGTGTTCTGAAAGAGCGATCGTGACCCTAGCGAGTGCACAGGGTGACTCCCCAGTTTGAGGTGTCAATTTCTCCCAGAAGTGCGATCAGCATCCTCTGGCTGGAGGCCTCCTAGTGCCTAAGGCTTAGCCCTGGAGAGGAGCCAGCTGGCAAGTCCCCGGTGCTCAACAATGTGGCTCAGAGATCAGGAGTGAGCAAGCAGCGCTTACTGCTCCTGTCAGTTGTCTGCTCCCTGCCCATTTATCGTGAGTCCCCCCCAAACAGAAACGATCCTCACCAAAAATTCTGATTCAGGCCTATTAACTTCTGAATGACTTGATTAATGAAAATCGTTTTGGTTTCTATGCACATCAACACTTCTTCTGGGGATCTTTAAACAAGGGTGGCACGGGAAAAGAGAAACAAAGGATGGATGCACAAAAGTAGATAAAACAATTGGCGAAGGAAATCACCAACGTGGACGCAGAAAGCATGGAATGACTGCTCAACAAAGGGATGGGCTGAAAAGATGTCAGGAGGAAAAGTGACCTCAGAGTCCAGGAATCAGGTGGTCACTGGACATCTGAGGGCAGCATGGCCTGCACATTGCCTACAACGGCCCCCCAAACGGATGGGCAATTGGCTGATGGAGCTTCCAAGGAGACAAGGAACGATAAAGGAAATTACTATACATACTCGTGTATAAGCTGATTTTTTCAGCACATTTTTAATGCAGTTTTTGTGGTAAAATTAGGTGCCTAGGCTGATAATCGGGTTGGCTTATACTCGAGTGTATACGGTAAATGTTTATGGCTTGTTCACTTGAATTTGAGACAACTGCGGGGTCAGTGACCATCTTTTTTATTTGGTAAGTGAGAGGCTTATAAAAAATGGAGAAATTTACTAAAGCTGCCTGAAGTTCATTTCCAACCTTATTCTCTCGAATATGCATTTGCTTGATTGTTTGTATATGTCCCTAAGCATTCATTTTAGATAAGGTCTAAACTCAGTAGTGATCCATCCCTAACCCTTGGTTGCTTTCTGGAACTCTATGTACTCTACACTGTATCATTTCAAAAGGGTGTGACCAGCCCTGCAGGCTAGCTGGCACTTTAGCAAGGTCGAGAGAGCCCTGCTACCCTCTGATGGTAGTACTATGTGTTAGACCAGGTCTTCAACAAAGCAAACACCAAGGCAAGATTAAGTATGCCAAAACATTGGGAGATATTCAGAACAGGCTGGAAAGCTAGACTTTGAGAAGCTGTGTCAATGTGTTCTGGACTGCCAAACAGCAGGAGAGCTTCGCAAAGCCACAGATCTGTGGGTGGGGGTGGTCGTGCGGATAGGTCCTCAAGCAAAGGTCAGCAGCTAGCATGACTTCCCACCCAGTGCGCCTTGAGACGGCTTAGTATTTCTACACACAGTCATTGGCCTTGGTTTCACCATATGTCAGAGCTTAGCAGCTGGGGCTCCCCATTTCAGCCCCTCGAGTTGGAGGTCTGTAAGCTGCGTCCCCGAGGCTGCCACACAGTCACTGGCTCATGCCCTCAGTCCCCACATCCCAACACTCTTGGCTAAAGTCCATTAAAAAAAAAACAACCAAGTACCACCCATTCATTTGATAAATACTTTTTAAAAATCTATGATATCAAGTGGGAAGACACGTGCATTCCTGGAAATGGCTGGGGACGGTTGGCGTTGAGTTAAATGTGACCGGGACCTCTTGGAAATAAATGGACAGAGCCTGTCATCCCCGTATTCCCACGACAGACATGGAGAATCCATTCCATGGAGCCTGAACACAACATGCCTGCCCCCGCCCTTCCCCTCATACCGAGGCAGCGATGATGGATCATGCTCAGATACCTCATCTCATTGCTCTCGTTTCTTTTCGTCAAAGGTTATCTAAGAAGCCCAATGATCCTTAAACCATTCATAGAGCTTCAATGGAAAAGCCCTGGTCTGTGGAAGGCTGTGGTTTACAGGTGGGAGCACTGACTCCACTTTGAATCGTGACATACATTCAGCCTCCAGTGGAGTTTTTTCTGACCATTAAGCAGTTGTGTGGCAGGTGCTTTGCCCTCAGGTAGAGTGTGCTTAAAAACAGATTCCAGGGGTGTCCCTGGCCAGGCTCATCAGAGGCAGACCTGCCCCGGGGGCTTGTTTGGGCATGTCCATAATGATTTACAGAAGCGCATTACCTGGGGGTATGTGGGCCACATGGTCAAATGGTCAGAGGGCCCCAGAACTGATCCTGTAGGCTTCTCTGCTCGGCAATTGTTTAGGTATTCCCAGCATACTCCTTGCCCTGCTTCCAAGGTCCCACCTCCAGCAGTGGTGAATTGATGCTGGGCCTGTTTCCATTGTTTGGTACCATCTGTAGCCAGCCACATGGCCTGGAGTCCTTTGGCCACCATCATAGCCTCATGCCCTCATTGTGCTGTGTGTTGTGTTGTCTTGTTTAAGATTGAATAGGGGGATATCTATAAAATGTTTAAATGTAGGGTCATTCTTTCCCTAGTATCAGCCTCAAAAGGAATGAGGTTCTTGGGGGGAAAAAAAATTCAGGAGCATATGTCAGTCTGGATAGACTAGAGAAACAAAGCTATAGAAACTCATATATGTATAAGAGAGAGTTTTAAATAAAGGGTAAGTGTACATTCAGAAAGTATCCCAACCCAGTGCTGTCCAAGCCCATAAGTCCAACATTAGCCCATATGTCCTACAACAATCTACAAAGTCCCCCTCAACCTCACAATACACACGCAATGACGCCAACTGCAGGAGGAAAGCTGAATCAGTGAGCATGTAAGCATCTCAGCACTGGCAGGGGTTTCCATACGGCTTCTCCGGCACCCAGGGCTGCATGGGGTTAGGTCCATGTGGTTTCTCATCGGGGATGTCTTGCAGGAAGTGAGTCTTGCCAGCTGAGGCAAAGAACTAGATAAGGTGACCGCACACTGATCTGACCATCAGAGAGCAAGAGACCAGAGAACTAGAAAGGCAAGGCTCACCAAGCCATTTCTCTCTCCTCCCTTCAATTAATCGCACATGTGTTTATCGGCCAGGTTGGCACAATAAACCTTAACTATCTCAGGAGCTAAGCAACAATTTAGAATACAGTCCCTTTAATTCACCTGCGCCCTCATTTGCTTGTTGACTCCTCTACACACTCACACACACACAGAGACACACACACAGCCCTCATAGCTCTTTTCTCTTCAGAATGGGTGGAGAAAAGGTAGAGGAGGGGCTTCCCCTCTGTGCTTCCATGGGGAGGATGCCCAAGCACCATGATCTCCCTAAATCCCTGCCCCAGGGAGGCAGCCCGCTCTGGAAGGGTTTCCAGTCACAGGCAGAGCAGCACCGCGCTTCTGTGTCCAGTAGGTGTTTGTTTCCACTGCCTGGCAATCCCGTAACCCCTGTGCCCATGAATGCCCCTGCGCCAACACTCCCCTGTCTGCATCAGGCAGCCCCTGCCTGCACAGGCTGAGGATGGTGCCAGGCTGGGGGTTGAGAAGAGCTGCGTGCTGGGGACAAGGTGCCAGGACCCCTCCAGCAGTGGAAGCTGAAACCCGGTGTCTCCTCTATTTGAGTTAAACAAGTCTCATGCCACGTGCAGGCATACAATTCCAAACCCTCATAAAGCTTACTCTCTGAGACTCCGCATAACCCATGCGGACACCAAAACTCCCCAGCCAACATTCCTGCAATCACAGGCAAGTCAGGCTACTGCTGGGAAGGTTTAAATGGCCTTCAGTGGATGTGCCGATAGACCTTGTCTCTAAAGCACATCCCTAGGGCTTGGGCAGAGCAGGCTCTTTTTAAGTACCTGTTAGGTCTCTAAATCAATCGTGCCTTGGGTCTGAGGATTTGGGCAGGAGAAAATGGGACTTCTGTGGTTCGAGACGATGGGGACCAGATGCATTGTAGAATGACATGGATTAGGATATAGGGGCTATTACATCCTGAAATACGTAGTTGAGAGACACTTGTTTGAAAATAACATTTCAAAATGACTTCCACCTACAATCAAGGCAAGACTAATGACCTGTAAACACCTTGTACAGAGTGCAGTGACCAAGCAACACTTCACTCAACAAGCAGTCATTTAATGAAGAGCTCCTAAGTGACCACAGGGACGGACTGTGCTGGGTACAGGAGGAACAGGACTAAGTAATTACAGTGACAGTTATGATTGAAACAAGTGCTGAGTATGTGACCAGGAGAAATGTCCTAATTTGGGGGGCACCACCAGTCAGAGGTGGCAAGGGGCGGAGGTCTCACTGCTGAGAGGAGTGTGAGAATGTGCGAAGCAAGGGAACTGCATGGGAGAGACCTGTGTGATGGGCAGGAGCTTGGTCTGGTTGAGAGGAATTACAAAGGGTAACCGATTATACACTCAACAGGAACAACCCAATCCACTGCCGGCGAGCTGATTCTGATGTGCATTCCTGGAAATGGCTGGGGATGGCAGTTACCCGATACGAAAGCCTAGAAGGGCCCATTTGGGTTTCTGAGCATGTACACCTTTATGGGGGCAGAAAACCCTCACCTGTATCCCATGGAGTCACTGGTGGGGTCCCACTATTGACCTTGTGGATGGCAGGCTAGCATGTGATGCACTACACCACCAGGGCTCTTGACAGAAGTAAGCCCCCACACTAAAGAAGCTCAGTGCCATAAAGTCTGTTCTGACTCCTAGTGACCCCATAGTTAGGAGCGCCTCCGTGGGTTTCCCACACACGGTAACTCTTTGCAGGGGCAGAAAGCCTCATCTCTCCCCTGCTGAGGAGCTAGTGGTTTAGAAATGCGCAGTCCACCATGTAACCACTACACCACTAGGGTTCCTTGGAGAAGAAAGGCAGGTGAGTTAGTTAAAAGTTTATTGTGTCAACCTGGCCAATAAACACATGTGGGGTTAATTGAAGGGCGGCGAGATAAATGGCTGTGAGCCTCGCCTTTCTAGTTCTCGGGTCTCTTACTTTCTGATGGTTGGACCAGGGTGCAGCTGCCTTAGTCAGTTCCCTGATTCAGCTTGCAAGGCTCACTTCCTGCAGGACAACTCCAAGCAGAAGCCGCATGGACCTACCCCGATGCTGCCCTGAGTGCTGGAGCAGCTGTGTGGAGACCCTGCCAGCTCTGAGATACTTACACATTCACTGATTTGGCTTTCCTCCTGCAGTCGGCATCATTGCGTGTATTTTGTGAGACAGAGGAGGACTTTATGGATTGATGTTAGACATATGGGTTAATGTTGGACTTGTGGGTTTGGGAAGCACTGGGTTGGGATGTTTTCTTGATGCACACTTAACCTTTATATAAAACTCTCTTATACATGAGTTTCTGTGGATTTGTTTCTCTAATGTACCCACACTAACACAGAAGGTAAAAACAAAACAAAACAAAAGTCCCCATACCCACCTTTCCACTCATCTGTCAATCCATCTTTATATTGTATCTAATAAAAATGTCTCTATGTTGTACATTGGCTCTGAAGGCCCTTCAAAACATTTGTGGGAAAAGCTCCATTCTCTGTTAATCCCACTTTTTTGCACACATTTTGAAGTCACATCTTATATGTCTATGTATTACACCCTATAAAAATATATGTTTGGGACCTAGAAATCTCAATCATAGGCATATGTCCAGAGGATTTGAAAGAGAGAACCTCCCCCCAAAAACCTCTACACAAATACTCATTGCTGTATTAGTCACAACTAAAATTCACAGATGAATACCCAAATAAAATGTGCAGTATCCATACAACGGAACACAACTCAGCCATGAAAAAAACGGAGGTTCTGATGCCTTCGCAACCTTGAACACATCATGCGGAATGAAATGTAAATCACAAAAGGCAAATACTGTATGGTCTCCCATGTATGAGAGTGGCCAGCGTCGAATCCAAAGCTCATTAGCAGTTCCCAGGAGTGGGAGGGCAGATGACCAGGTCAGTGACAGCTTTCAAAACTGCTTCCTAAGTGGTGATACCATTCCCTGGGGCACTGGAACAAAGGGAAGGGGGCGGGTGCTGCAAAAGCAGATTCCCCCACTTTGTCACCTTACTTAGAGCAACAGTCAATGCTCACTGAGCAGCAGTGCAGGGCTCAAATGACACACTGCATTGGGCACATGTGATGCACGAGACCTCTTTAAAGTGTTCAAAAGTAAGGATGTTGTTACTTTGAGGACTAAGGTACACCTGACCCGAGCCATAGTATTTTCAATTGCCTCATGCAGGTAAAAGGTGGGCACTGAATAAGCAGGACTGAAGAGAATCAATGCATGTGAGTTAGGGTGTTGGCAAAGAATCTTGAACAGATCGTTGACTGCCAGAAGAACAGCCAAGTGTGCCTTTGAAGAAGCACAACCAAAATGTTCCTCACAGGCCAGGATGGCAAGCCTCACTTTGGACATGTAGGCAGGAGAGACGCGACCCTGGAGAAGGACCCCATGCTTCGTAGAGTGGAGGGGCCGTCAAAAAGAGGAAGGCTCTTGACAAGACAGGTGGACACCGTGGCTTCAACAATGGTCTCCAGCATGAGAACCATTGTGAGGACGGGGCCAGACTGGGCAGGGTTTCCTTCCGTTGTGCACAGGGGTCACTGTGAGTCAGAACCAACTGGATGGGACCTAATCACAACAGCAACACTATCCTGGATCCTGGGCTAAAGTGCAAAGTTTTTCATCACAAATGAGGGGGCGGAGTCATTTCTTGTCTGCAAGGGCGGGTGGGGACCTGTGGAGGAGCAGAGCTCATGGGAGTGGTGGCTGAATACGGAGGAAGAGGACATGACAATGGCTGCACGGTAATCAATGAAGTCTATATGTACCAACTGAATGAGCAGAGGTTTTATTATACAGCACAACGACTCAGATCTAGACGTGTGTGTGCAACCTCATCCCCACTATCAATGCCAAGCCCACATCATGGCCCTTGGAGTGCTGTAGCTGGTGACGACTATTGCCACACTGCCCCTTCCAGTGCACCGCCCAGACTGTGGGCACAGGATCTTCCCGAAACTCAGGCTAGAGCACAGCATTCCCTGCTTAGATTTCCCCAGTATTTCTCCATTAGCGCCAACTCCTTACGCTGCACATAAGGCTTTTCTCTATATAGTTTCTACTTGCCCCTAACTTCCACTCACTGTTTAAGCTCCCCAACATCTTAGGCTACGTGCACTTTCCTGGGTGTGTCCTGTTCTTGCTGGACCTCTGACTTAAGTCCAGAGCTTCTCCCACCCCTCCCTAGGTTTTAGATGCCTCTCTGGGAGTTCTCACTCTTCTCATGGCATCCCTCTGTCTGCTCACTTTCCCCTCCAATGCTGACTGTCTTCTGCGCAGAAGCAAACTCTCCTGAAGCCGTGTGTATTTCAAATGACTTGCCCAAAGGCATCTTTTGCTCCATTTGATCTTCTGAGGCCAAGCAACTAAACATTACTCAAGTATTTATTGAATGCCTATTGTGTTGACAGCCAACATCAGGCATCATGATCTAATTAATATCAGTGACATTCCCATAGGGAAGGAAGCTCTTTCAAAGACAGGAGTTGCCCTGTACCATTAAATAAGGCTGCATGTTTGACTTGACCGCTGCCATTCTGCTGCTGGTGCTAATAATGCTTGTCCCTGGCAGAGCCCCTGCACTGTTGATGCTGGGTGCCCTAGAGAGCAAAATCGAAACCTGGGTTCAGTGTGCTGGGTGGTTATTAAGGAGTGGCTGAGATCAACCCCTGCAGAAGGAAGGACAGGAAGCCGAGTGGCAACGGGAGAAATTGAGCTGTGACACAGGCACAACCCGGAAGCTCAGTGGCTCTGGAGTTCAAATGTTCCGTCCAGAGTTGTCCTGAGCTGGCTAAGAAGGATGGGCCTTGATCCTCTTCACAGCGATCAGTCCCTGGCTGAGGGCCACTCTGAGAAGAGGCTGACCCTCAGGCAAGTGCCTCTGTGCACCTGAGACAATTCCCGAAGCGACTCATGAGGAAAGCTGTCCCTGCCAACAGCTCTGCCACGGGGTGGGGGGCCAACACTCTCCCGAAGGAGGGTCTAAGACGCACCTCCTGTCCTTAGGATAGATGCTTCACATCTATCTCCTTCCAAACTCACAACCTAATAACGTAGATTTTATACCGCTGTTATAGAGGAGAAAACAAGGTTTAGAAAGAGTTATTTGACCAAAATCTTGTGAGGATGGATTGCAAATGGCTTATGTTGGTCTGTGTGTGCACCTCCTTCTTTCCAACAAGGCAGCAGGGCTCCGACTGTGTCATCCCACGGGGCACTGTGGGGGCCGGCTTGCTGTTAAGAGAAGCGAGGGCAAAAAGGGAGAAGCAGCCCCTTCTAGGGTCCACAGGGGCAGTGAGGATACCACCAGGCAGGCACGCCCATACCTTTGCTTCTGGTGTGACGCCTCATGCAAGGCCACGTGCAGGAGCCTCAGAGAGGCCTCAGGGATAGACGTCTGATGAAGCAAATGAAAATGCAGGATGGGAGTTCAATTTGAGTTTCAGAGAGTTAACTTTCTTTTTCTTTCTTTCGTGTAAACACATTCACACCAAATTTGGGGTATGTTTCTCGGACAAAGTCATTTGTTGTTCACTTGAAACTCTGCTTTAACTGGAATATCTTAGCCAGGGATAAAGCAGAAGGCTCCACCTCTCTCTACCTGGTGGTTTCGGGGATCTGAATGGGAGGCTTTCTGCCCGAGCCTTCTGTCTGAACCCAGGTCCTCGCGCCCAGAGCTTGTCACTGCACAGGTGAAAGCTAAGGCTCCCTGCCACCACTCCTGGGAGAGTGGCCTCAGAAACTACATGGATTGAGACCCAGAAGCTCACTGGCAAGGCCCTTGGTCAAACACTAGATCAGGCTCTGGCCAGAAACATTGTGTCCTTGAGAAAATGTCAAACTGTACAAGGCGTTGGGCCAAGGATCCAGCAGGAAAATTCCCAAGATCCCATAGAGAGAGTGCTCCTTTCACTATGTTCCTGGGAGCAGGCTTTGAGGAATGCACCCAAGAAAGCACAGAGGGAAAGGAGGCATGGCCAGAAGGGAGAGTCATTCGTAATTCCAACTTCCACACGCCCACCTGTGGAGGCGAGCGGTGCCCAGTGAGAGGAGCAGGCTGCTGTCTGTCCACAGAGAAGTCTCGTGAGCTTTGTCACTTGGCTCAGTGTGCTCTGTGAGAAGGGAGTTCCGGTCCAGAGGACTACTCAGCAGGCTTGTGGGTAGTGCTTGCCTCTGGCCCTCGACAAAGCCCTGCTCACTGGCAGTCAGCCACCCCCATGGCCTGCTTCTGGACCACCCAGAAACCTGGCTTCCCTGTGCCACTGGATCTGGAACAGTCCTGGGTTCTCCAAAAACCCAGCTTCTCACTCAGTGTCTTTTCCTCCTGTCATTGGCCTTGAACTTGAGGTTTCTTGGCAGTCCTGCTGTAAGGAATTGGTTTGTAGACTATCAAACTGCCATCACACGGACCTGAACTTCTTCCTTTTCCCCCAACTTTCCAAGTGAGCTGCTCCCCACTCTAACAAGAGATTCATAAAAAATGCGTAAGTACATGCAGTAGCTTCAATAGTTTTCTTTGAGGAGGTTGGCACTAAATACATTTAATGAATTCCCTCAACCCTTGGACAAGAAGTCATTAGATATGGACTATTACTTGCATTATCATTACATTAGTGGGTCATTATGAAAAATAAAAGTTCTAATCAGCATGAACATTTATAAAGTGCCGTGATGGGGACTACGCCAGGCTGGGCTATCTCAGACATCCAAACTAACCACAGTGAGTAATGACTTTGAACAGAAAGGTGAATACAAAGAATCACTTTAACGGATCCCACTCAAAGTCATTAGCAATGAAAGGTTGTACGGAAAGGGCCAGGGCGTAGACCATCTCTGCAGTGCAGCGAGGGAGCATTCCCTGGGCTTGCCCGGGTGCCCAGGGAATGCTCACTGTGCTTCCCTTCCCGCTTCGTCTCCCCGGGGAGGAAGAGGATCCCCTGTGACCCTCACATGGCCACGCTGTGGCCCCCAGAGGTGGCTGCGGTGGGCCATCAAGGGCAGCCCCGTGAGCAGGGTGCTGGGCATCCCACTTGTGCTTTTTATTCATTTATTTGAGTTTCAACACTTCTGTTGCATACAATTCACACCTCTAACAAGTCAATAGATCGATCACATCAAGAAGAGCTGTACAATCGCCACCACAATCAGTTTGGGAACACTTTCTTCATTCTGGTGCTCATCATTATCAGCTCCCCATTTCCCCCAAGCTCCCCTGCCCTGCTCCCAAGGAGCCATGGATCTGGTTACTGTCTCTGTAGATTTAGCTGTTTCCATTCGTTTTTTACCCTGTTCTTTCCCACTCGTCCTTTTGTCTTACTGTGATCGTCTTTATGAATTCTAGAGCATTCCTGAAATGCCCTCCATTCGCTTCCCATAGTTGGACTTTCCTGGGTAAACTAGGCAGCTACAGAAACGGAATCGGCTTAAGGTGCTGGGTAATCCACGTGTGAAGTTGCGGGTGCTCTGCCTGATCCCTGGGTCATTTACATGGGGCCGCTCAGGAGCGGGCAGCATGGTGAGGCCCTTGGCCAAGTCCTAGATCAGTTTCTGGCCAGAAGCATTGTCAGTGAAAAAATACCAAACTGTACAAGTAATTAGGCCAAGGATGCAGCAAGGAAGTTTCCAAGATCCCACAGAGGAAGTGTTTCTTTAAGTATAGGGCTTCACTTGGGAGTCAAGGTAAGGAACCTGGGGGCCATGATGAGATGGGAAGATCATGTTTGAAAGCTTGACCTCAAGGTTCCTTCCATCCTCCTCTGAGGCTTTTCAGGATGAGTAACCCACTCTCCACAGGGACCCACTGGGTCCCACACAGACTAACATCAGAGCATGAGAGCCTGATTGTCCTTGCTTGTTTCTGCCTATTAGAAAGCAGTGTCCACTAGTGAAGGACTGTATCCCTACTGACTCACTTATCTATCCAGCCCCATTCATGTATCAGAGCACTGATTCATTCAACACATGCTTTTCACAGTGCTGAGTGTTTGCCTTCTCTCCACATACCCAGAACCTGAAACAGGCTGGTACCAAGGAGATGTCGATGAATACATGCATGAAGGACAGAGGACTTGTTCTATAGACGACAGCATTCCATATCCAGGTAGCCAAGTTGCTGGCGACATGGAAAGCAATTTGCAGAAGGAAGGCTGTGATGACACCATTTGATGAAGTTTCCTATTCTGGAGGGAAAGAAGCACTGGTCACGTATTGGACGATGTGTTGGGCAGTGAACCACAGGGCCAACAGCTTGACTCACCAGCCACTTCATGGGAGAAAGATGAGGCTGTCAGCTCCCACAAAGGTTTACAACCTCAGAAACTCAAAGAGGAACTTCTACTCTGTCCCATAGGGTCCCTATGGGCCTCAATCCACTGGATAGCAAAGAGCTTTGAAGTTTTCTCCTCTAGACTGACACACGGGCCCCCAGGGACCTTCCTGGGTCACCCCAGCATGAGAAAACACGTTAACTCCACACTGTTAATATTTTAGATGAAGATTTTTTGTCTGTGCAGTATTAGCAAGAAGTTTTCTCAATTATTTTTCATCACTGTTCATTTCTGATTTGAGCGTCTTCCAGTTACTGTCTTCCACCAGCTCTCTACCAAGAGAGGAGGAGCCCTCCCTACTGGTTCCATCTCCACGCCTCCAAGAAACCCTTTTATTTCACTTCCCTGGGTGGTGGCTGCTCTCTTTTGTTTCTTTTACTTTGTCTGCGCTATCACATCTGCGCGCCTCGCATCCTCTTGCTCTGATGAGCTTTTGCTATTTCTATCATATCCTTTTTCCTATAAAAACGTGTTGCACACTGCATTTTAACTACAGCTAAATTCCTCCTCCCTTACTGTGTGTTCAGCAATTTCAGGGCATTCCAGCGATTGTAAGTTATTATATGCTTAGTTGAACTTATTAAATTCTACTTGTCTTCGGTTTTGTTTATTTTCACTCTGGAGTGGATTCAGTGCCCCATCACACATAGTTTACAATGGGGTTTCCAAAGCAGAAAGGACCAGAGAGAGTTAGACCTTATCAGAGAGACCCGGCTGGAATCACAGGGTCCTTGGAAGGTCTCTGCAAAGGCTTTACTGTGGCTGCCAAGTCTTGCTAGGACTTAGTAGCTTCCTCACTTTGACACCATATGTTCAATTCCAACCAACTCCCTGCAGAAACAAGACATATTTCTTGTAGAAACATGCTTTGAAACAGCAGGCGATCACAGATGCTGGGCATTCTTGTTCATGAGCATTGATTTTCACCAGGCAGAATGTTCTGGAATGCCATCTGTGCCACGTGGATAGACGTGTCCGAAAGATCATTTTGTTGGCTCCATAAATTGTATCCTTTTGAACAGAAGAAACCCTCCTGTGCTAGGAAGAGGCCCTGGAATCTTGCCTGGAATTTGTTAAACTGCAGAAGGCTGAGCAGAGGAAGCCGGGACCATGCTAGACATGGCTGTCAGGTCCTCAGGCTGGGGGTTAGGATAGCCGTGGGCAGATGCTGCTTGAACTCAAGCTTTGACTGAAAAACAAAACAAAACAAAAAACAGAACCAAATTCATTGCCATCAAGTCAATGGTGACTCATAGCAACCCGTATATGACCGGGTAGAACTGCTCCATGAGTTTCTGAGACTGAGACTCTTTACAGGAGTAGAAAACCCCAGCAGAGAGCAAAGGTTCATTTTCTACCGCAAGCCAGTGTCTAATGAGCCCGCTGAGAGGGATTTCTTCAATGTCGCCTCTTGGGAGCCTGTGTACCTACTCCAATGAGTCAGCTTTCCTTAAACCATCTGGAAAGCTTCTCTATGGGAGCTGCCTTCAGATGCTGTGGTCCTTATAGCAAACATTTTATAGCTCTATATGCGTTGAGCAGAACATCTGACTCACATCATCAATTTCTCTCTCAGAAACCTTCTGCCCTAGAAATCCATTTTCCTCCCTTATATAATCAGGAACCATCAAGGTCAGAGGTCTTGAGAATTTCACATACCTCCTCTGTTCCTTTGGTCCCAGGCTGGAATTTGAAATCAAGATTTGTGGACACTAAAAACTCAACTCTTTCCACCTAGCTATGCTTCCAGTTGAATTGCTGCACAAGACTTTTAAAAAGTGTTGAAAAGCAAGGATGTTACTTTGAGGTCTAAGGTGCGCCTGACACAAGCCATGGTCTTTTCAATGACTCCGTGTGCACGTGAAGGTTGGACCTTGAATAAGGGACACGACACTAAAGCAGAGTTGAAGCAGTTGAACTGTGGGGCTGGAGGAGGAGATCGAAAGCTCCATGGATCGCTCAAAGGACAAACTCATCTGTCTTGGAAGAAGTACAGCCAGAGTGCTCCTTAGAAGCAAGGATGGTGAGACTTCATCTTCTCTACTTTGGACATTCTTTCCCTGGAGAAACAGCATGCTTAGTAAGGGGAGGGGCAGCTTTAAAGAGGAAAGCCCAGAGCAACATGGATTGACACAGTGGCTTCAACAATGGGCTCAAGCATAGGAACAACTGTGAGCATGGCACAGTGCCCGGCAGTGTTTTGTTCTGTTGTGCATATAGGGTCACTATGGGTCAGAACAAACTTGATGGCACCTAACAACAACAACAACAACAACAACAACATGCTTCCTGTTTACACTCATGGCATACATATTGACTGAGACGAAGCTGCCATTGAGGCATTTCTGACTCATGGGGACCTCGTGCAGGACAAAATGAACAAAGAACCGTGAGCCATCCCTGTGTGGTAAACATGGTTGGTTGAGGATTGGATTGTTGTGACCCATAAGGTTTTCACTGGCTGATTCTCAGTGTAGATCACCAGACCTTTGTGCCTAGTCTGACTTAGTCTGGAAATGTGGCTGACACCTCATTAACATCACAATAACACACATGCCTCCACTGCCAGATTGGTATCAGTTACATATGAACTGCTTCCATTAGGAACCAAACCAGGTCTCCTGCACTGGTGAGGTAGATGGGGGGAGGAAAGACTTCTACCACGAGACCACAACTGTCCCCTGGAAGGCTGACGTTTTAGTGTTTGTTCTATTGAGTCAATTCCAACCCATAGAAACCCTATATGACAGAGCAGACTGCTCCATGGGGTGTTTTAAGATGCAACCCTTACTGGTACCCAGTGCCATTTTCTTTTTCCTATCTCACAGAGCAGCCAATGGGTAAGAACTACCATTCTTCGGGTTAAAAGCCAAATGATTAACCATATTGCATCACTAGAGCTCCCTAGACGTCAGATTAGAGAGAGGTAAAGACATATTCTCTTGCCTCAAAAGAAATAATGAGGACAATAATCCCATAACTCAATTATTCCAAGTGTTAAAATTATCAAAGTGCAGACAAAGATATTAGGAGTGTAGGAGCAGAGAAAGGCCTCCTTTGGAGAAAACTCAGAGGTGTAGACCTCTTTCACAGAAAATCATAGTTGAAATGTCTCTTTGTGATGCAGTGAATTATTTAATATGGCCCTTACAGCTGGTCTTTATTACTTCCAGGTGATGACTGGATAGGACTATACAAATAAGGTTCTTATAGCTCATCAAGGGGATTGGACAGCTTGATAATGCCCTTTTATGATACCCTAGTGGAGGTGGAATTGGGACCATGCATATAAATGTACGGAATTCTAATGTGGGACATGGTGGGCTTTCTGGCCCACAGAGCAGGAAGACTTAGTTCCTTTTGGAAGAAGGTTTGCTGAAAAAATGGAGTGCCTCTGGACACTAATTAGCAGAGCTAACGAGCTTTTTAACTTCTGTGTGAGCAGGGAATAGGTTTTGGGACCTAGAGACCAAAAGCCAAAGAGAGGCAGGCCTACCTGCGAAGCTAAGAAGAAAGACACTATCCTGCTGAAAGTTACTGACCCTGAATTATAATCTTTTTTTTATCAAACCCCATAATTGTGTCTTATCTTTGAATTGTCTGTGGCCATTTCTGTTATTATCAAACCTAGTAAAGAGTGCTATGAGAGAGTTAGTATGTCAGAGTTAGTAAAATGTTTGGAGAACTGCATGCCCGGGTCAGGTATCATGGGAATCAGTCTTAGACTGTTTGTCCTGATAATGATGCGTCTCCTGCCTTGTGAAGTGAGAAGAGGCCAGATG
>NW_022103913.1:6779803-6784462 GCF_000313985.2 Echinops telfairi
TTGCAGAAGAATGAAATAGAATCCACAACTCACTCTATAGGTAAAAAGAACTTGAAGATGAGTTAAAGACCTACATGTAAAACATATAAAAATCATTAATGAAAATGTAGGGGGAAAACTTAGGAGCCCTAAACTGTATATAAAATAATGAAAACACAAACACCAGGAAGCAAAATGAATGACCAGCGCCTCCTAAAATTTGAAGACTTCACTCAAAGAAGAGAAGACACAGACTGGGGCAAATTTGGGGCAATGATATAGCAGACAAAGGACTGATCTCAAAAATGTATAGAAAACTCCAACACCTCAACAAGAAAAAGACAGATAGTCTGATTTTAAAATGTCCAGGTGATATGAATAGACACTTTACTGAAGAAGACAACAAGCTTATTCAGGCAGCCAACAGGCACATGAAGAAATGCTGCCAATCATCAGCCATACAAGAGATGCAAATCAAAACAACAACGAGGTGCTATCAGTATTAATAGCAAAGTTCAATAAAATGACCTCCTAGGATTTCATCTGGAGAATAGCCAGTATTTGCTAATTTCTATTCTGCTAGGATGAGGGGGAAAACAATCCTATCACAGATCCATTCTATTTCCAGTTTACTCAATAATTCGTGATTGAAAGATGCTCTGTGACAGTGTTCAGGCTGTGCAGAAAGCTTCCTCCCAGGACTCACTTGACTCAGGTGAAAAAACAAAAACAAAAAAGTTCAATTAGCATAGACAACAACAAAAAATGTGTGGAGAGATTTGAATTCTCATACATTGCTGGTAGGACTGAAAAACCGTACAACCACTGTAGAAAGCAGTATGACATGTGCTCAAAAAGTTGGAAATAGAAATATCGTACGACCTAGCAATCCCTCTATTTGGTATACACCCTAAATAAATAAGAGTCATGTCAAGTAAAGCTGCATGTACACGTCTGTGTTCAGCACAACACAGCACTATTCACTATAGCAAATGAGGAAGCAAAAGCAATGTGCTCCAATAAAATAATGGATAATTATATTTTGCTACATATAGGCAATGTTATATTAGGCAACACTGAAGAATAATGTTGACTCTGTGAAGTGCCTCATAACATGATTGAACCTTCAGGGTGTTGCGCTAAGTGAAATTAGTCCATCGCAAAAGGACAAATATTGTAGGAGACCACTATTAAAAAAAGAAGCTACCCTGGTGGCAACCAGGGTTGAAAAGGAAAGGGAGAGCATGTCACAGGTTTAAGGATTGACAGGTATTAACCTGGGAGAAGGGAAAGACAAGGGGAAGTTGGACAGAAGATGATGGCTGTAGGGGTAGGTATTTGGAGATTTTCAATAATCAAAGGCAATAGAGGCAAATAATGTTATGTGCACAATAATATAATACTGCTGATCGATGAGTAGATCTTTATATTGTAGATGCATCATAACCTTCCTGAATGTTCCACAACATTCATGGGAAAGGGAATGAGATTATATCCATGGATATATAGATACTTGATGGAGGATATTTGTATAGATATATTTACCTTCTTTGTGAATATACCTACCCACAGATATTGTTGAACATGCGGGATGCAAAGTTATAAATACTTCTTGGACACAACCAAACTCCTGGAGGGAATGGATTTCGGGGGGATAAGGACCTTAGCCTGGGGTGGGGGCAATAGATAGTCTATTGGTTTAGCATAGTTCACAAAGACAATGCTCTACATCCTACTTGTGTGAATAGGGATTGGCACCAATCTCATCCCTTGTGCCATGGACCTCCTACTTCTGGGGAATTCACCCAACCTGGTCCAATTTTCTTACCGTTTAGTTTGACTGCATGGACCCTATGATTGGACAGTGTCTGAGACCATACTGGAGCTACTCTGAGGAAGATACAGGATAAGTGACAGTGATAAACTCCTCAGAGGGTTTGAGAGACACCCATCTCCAGTGCATAGCTGGGATGCAGGAGGGGGAGGGAGCAGCTGTCACTTAGTGCCCAAGATGTATGAGTCACCATTCTTCTGATTCATAAGGAAGTAGGGTGATGAAGACTGAAAGGTATATGGAATCAATTACTCAAATGGACTAGTGGCTATGCAAACATCAGTCTGCACAACCTTGAAACCAGAAGAATGAGATGCTGCCCAGCCCACCACAGAAGGAATCACATTAGATGATACCGGGTAGACCAGACCAGAATGAAAAATGTGGAAGATGATTCAAAATCATAAAAGAGATCTGGCTTATTGGTCAAAAAGAGCTGGGCGGGTCCGCAGGTACTACGACCTTTAAGTCACCCTTCAGGTCTGGAAGTTAACCCATCTCTGTCTCAATCAACTATTTTAAGAACACAAAGGAAGCATTTCCTCAAAGACAAAGTTTGGAGGGTTCAGAAATAAGGAGAAGCAGGAATAAAGCACATGAAGGTAGAATATGTGATGGCACATGGAGGGGATTGCAATCGATGAGTTGAAAGAAAATGTGTACGCATTGTTTAATGTAAAGCTGATGATCTGCTCTGCAAACTTTTACCTAATTAACAATAAAAGTCTGAAAAATGGATGATGGTGTCTTTGGTTATATTCTATATAGGAGCAAAAGCAGAAGGATATATATATATATATATATGAGGGCCTTCACAGAGTAAAAAAAATGAGTTAAAAGTAATGGAATTTCATATATGTACATATGTAATATATATTATACATTGAGAGAGAGGAACAGGTAGAAACAGGCTGGTACATACCAAATATGTCAATCAGATGTCAGGTTGGAGGTTTCTTCTGACTTTTCTGTTTGCAGGAGCTGATGTACCTAATATTCGCAAGTCATATAGCACAGTGCTAGCTCATGGACCTTCAAGAATTGCCAAATCCCAAAATGTGAAGCTCTGAGACCAGGTTGTTGGCTTACATCCCAACAATCACCAGAAATCAAAGGATATTGAATTGGATGCAAGATTGAGAGAAGGCAAGCTTTACTAGAACATCTATTGGATGCAGGTCACACGTCTAAGGAAACAGATTGGCTTTTTAATTGATCTCATCAGATCACAAACTAGAGGATGACATCATATCATAACATATATCACATGACATAATATGTTATATTATGGAAGAGCAATCAGTCGAGAGTCTGCCAAATGTCTGAGAAGCAGACTAGCTAAGCTGACCCAAAACATTAACTATCACTTGTAGAAATAACAGTTCTCTGGCAGTGCAGATGGCAGCCTGTTGACAAATATCCAACCCCTTAATCTTCAATTTGGCTGAGTCCAATGCCTTTCACGCATGTGGGGAGGCTCTTACTAGCACCTCTCTTTCACGAGCATCTGTTTGAAAGGGTGGACTTGAAGGCTTCTGTTAATTTTATCTGACTGGAGTGCTGGGGAGCATGTTCATCTCAAAAAGACAGCTATTAAGTTGTCAGTCATGATATCATTTGCCTTAAGAGTGTTTAGTATCTACCAGGCAGAAGCTGACAGGCAGCACAGAGGTACTTTGTGAGGGGAGACAGCATGCTAATTAGCCCAGCACCTTCCAAACATCTCAACTTGTTAGGAAAGCTAGAATCATAACATGTCTTCTACACTCTTCTTAACAAAGAGTTCAGACAAAGATGTAATTGAAAAGTTTATTATCAACGTATCCTAAGTTCCTACACAAAGAATGAGACAAGTTTCTTGGCTGAAATAGCCCTGCTTGCAGAAGGGGCTGAGAGCACCCATCCTGCAGAAACTCCCATCCAAAACTGATCCAACGGGGTGAACTGCAAAGAAAGCAAGCCCCGAGGCTCTGCGAAATAATATTATTTTGCAAGGCTGATTCCAGGCTAAGTAGCGGCTCTGAGATCTACTCTAGGGAAAGAGAAGGGAGGGGAATGTCACCAGAGAATGAAGGCTACTTGGCAGAAAAATCTACATTCGGGTATATGATGATATAATAATTATGATGAGTATACTTATTATAACAGTAACTGTTTCAGGTGTGTGTTCTATGTGCCAGGCCTGTGTTAGGTGCTTTCTATACCTTAATTCCCATCAGCCCAATGGTCTTGTGGTGATAGAAGCATGATTAAGCTCATTAGACAGATGTGGACAGGAGCCTCTGAGCACTCATGGGTCACAAAGATAGCAAATCACGCAGGTGCTCTCCAGTGCAAGCTGGGCAGCAGCCCCTTGCTTCTGCAGAATGTGAAGATGTTCACAACATCCCAATGCCCTTCAAGTGGGTCACCCCGCTGACTTCCTACGAGATGAGTGGGACAGGCAGACAGGCATTTTCACCCCATTTTACAGATGGGAAATGAAGACCTACCAAGATAAGGCGATTATCTGGTGTTATGGATCAAATTGCACCCCTCCCTCTACACACACACCAATTCATGTTGGAATCTTAACCCCCTATTCCATGACCCTGTTTGTAGGAACCTCTTTGTTATGTTACCCAAGTAAGAGGAGAGATTGTTCCGATTCATGGTGACCCCTCTGTGCAGATCAGAACTGCTGCGCATGGTGTCCACGGCTATGACCTCTCAGAAGCAGATTGCTTTCTGCTTAGGGGCTTCTAGAAGAGTTCACATAGCCAACGTTTTTTTGTTTTTTTAAACATTTTATTAGGGGCTCATACAAATGTTATCGCAATCCATACACACATCAATTGCGTAAAGCG
>NW_022103913.1:6786719-6810601 GCF_000313985.2 Echinops telfairi
CCCTGGGAAACTAAGACACTAACAGCTTCCCTGAACCTAGGCACTGCCCGAGAGAGCCCTTGAGGAGAACTATCACAGATGTGATATGCGCCACACTTTATGAAGGTGGAACCCGAGTGAGCCTGATACCTGCTGCAGGCTTGGTAGGTGGGCCTGGTCCACACAACTCCTCGGCACCCTCCATGCGCTGCTGCTCCTCACACATCCTGGGTGATCTTTCATGCTGAGGGCCCTGCCCGCACCGGGCAGCCTGCAAAGCCCGGATGCCCTGTAAGCTGTGTTTCAGATGGTGGCCTTCCTCTACAAATGGCCTCTTACAGGAAGGTGGTGCCCTTTGGACACACCCCCCACTCCCCATTCTGACTTCTAACAGGTGCTTGCTGACAGGAATGATAAGATCACGCACTCAGCCCTCAGAGTCCAAACAAGAATCATGCCGTGGCCCAAGCTGCGGGACTTCACGCACATCTGAATGTCAAGGTTTTTCACTGAGGAATGTATACATTCTTTCCCATTTCTAGTTATGCAAATCACAAATTCCTATGTGAATTCAACAAATGAGGGAACCCAGACCAAGAAGAAAGAACTAATGTCCCAAACCTTTGTGCTACTAAGTGGGCTTGAGAATTCAGCTTGAGAATGACCTCCTTTGGCTTGGTCTCAAGCTTAAAGGTGGAAACCAAGGTGGGAAACTACCTCAGGACCAGTCCCCTTCTTAGGGAGAGTACAACTTTGAAAGCAAGGGGACCCAGAATGCCAGAGGCAAGGAAAGTTCTTTTTCGGCCTGAGCACAGCCTGGGCATCTCATTTGCAGGAGGGGGGGGAGGAGGCACAGGTATGGGGCCTCAGGCCTCACCACTGGGCACAGAAGGAAGCTACATGACGCACACTTGCCAAGTATCAATGGGGCCAATGGCTAGGATTTCAGGCAGCAAAAGCTACCGGGGACTGGCTGCCTGGGGCATCTGGAACTGCAAGGCTTTTGGTAATCAATGTGGGGCTCTGTTAGCACTTGTTGCCTCTGCTTGCCATTATTAGCCCCATCATTCTCCTAAGACAGGCCAGTCCCTAGAAGGGCAATAAGAGTGACTTCCAGGATGCACAGCCACAACCCCTGAGGAGTGTGTAACTGTCACCTGTCCTGTGTCTTCCTCAGAGTAGCCCCAGTGTGGTCCCTGACACTGTCCAACCAAAGGGTCCATGTAGTCAAGCTAAAAGGTAAGGACACAGAACCAGGCTGGGTGGATTCCCCAGAAGCCAGAGGTCCATGCCAGAAAGGATGAGATTTAAATTGGGTCACTGGTTGAGTGTCCTCTTGATAGACTTATTACAGCGTATATAGCACAGGGGCCACCAGGGCACTACACCGGGAGACACCCATCTTCAGTGGGTAGCTGGGCGGGGGAGTGGGAGGGAGCAGCTGTCACTTAGTACCCAAGATCCATGAGTCACCGTTCTTCTAATTCATAAGAAGTAGCGGATTCATCAAAAGTTCAATATATGCGCAAGAAGCCCCTAGACAACAGCTTGTGAACATTTTCCCAAAGCTGGGCTATCTGTTTAAAATGGAGGCGAGAAAGTGAGTACAGAACTACTATTCAATCTCGCCCCTTTCTGACTCATAAGTGAGTGGGAGGCAGAGTGCGGAGAGCCTCGCTCATATGTTCTAGTCTCATGTTCTAGTCTCGTCCTTCCGGTCCTGCTTCACTCCCTGCTCATATAAGAGGCTTTCCGCACACCCAGAAGCCCACGCTCAGCTCTCTCTGACCGAAGTCACCTCTAGGCAACAAAGGGGTCTTTGTCACAAAGCCTTTGGGCCCTGGGCCATTGACCATCCCCTCTTGCTATTATTCCGGTACATACATTGAGCCTCTCTCTCCGTTTTTCACATGATGGAGACCACATTTGAAAAAATGAATCAAGGAGGGATCTCATCATTTCAGTGACACCTGGGGCATGGGTGAGAATACGGCAGAAGCTCAACATGGCTCGTCACGAGGAAGAGTGGAGGAGAGAGAAGACTGGATTGTGGAAGTAGGCATGCTTCAGCTCAAATCCGGACTCTCTTTAAAGTCATGCCCTTAGCAAGCCACTTAGCTGTGTGGGGTCTCTAAGTGGGGGTAGTAAAAAGTACTCAAGTAGGCTTGGGAGATTACAAGTAAATAATAAAGTATTCCCTAGGTATCTACCACTACTACCACCACCACCATCACCACCACCACCATTATCATTCTTTTCATCTGGAAACTTTTAGAGATGCAAACTCTGTACCTCATCTCATATTTACTGAATCAAATTTTTAAAAGTCCATAAGAGCCAAAATATGACCTTGAGTCCATCTCACCTGAATTTCAAGAACAGCTAAGAATGGATATGACCCCTTGAGCACCAGTGAGAGAAGGCACGATGAGCTGTTGGAGAGCAGGAAGAACAGCGAACATAAAGAGAGCAGATGCTCATTTCAGAGACAGGATAAAAAGAAACGATCAAAATGGATGTCAGGAGAGACTGAAACTTGCCCTATTTATGAAGTAGCTAAAGCAAATGGAAAAATGATGACATTAAAGAGCCGAACAGAAAATTTCAAAGGGCAGCTCAAGAAGACAAAGTTAAATATTATGATGAAATGTGCAGAGACATAGAGCTAGAAAACTCAAAAGGACGAACATGTGCTGCATGTCTTACCCTGACTGAATGAAAGAAAACAAAATTAAGCCTCAAGTTGCAACACTGAAAGATTCTGTGCACAAAGTATTGGATGATGCAGGCAACATCCCAAGCAGAGAGACTATAGACTCATTGTGCCAAAAAGAACAGTTGGCGTGCAACCGTTTCAACAGGTAGTATGTGATCAAAACACAACGGTACTAAAGGAAGCAACCCATGCTGCACAGAAGGCACGAGGCAAAGAACAAGGCTCCAGAAATTATGCATTTCCAATTGAAATGATTCAACAACTGATGAAGCCCTGGAAGCCCTCACTCGCCTGTGCTGAAAAATTCAGAAGACAGCCACTTGGCCAACTGACTGGAAGAGATCCATAGTTATGCTTGTGCCAAAGGAAAGTGACCCCATGGAATTCAGAAATTATCGAATACCATCATTGACATCACATGCAAGTAAAATGTCTCTGGAGAACACTTAATAATGGTTGTAGTAATACTTGGAGAAGGAGCTGCCAGGAGGCATTCAGGCTGGATTCAGAAGAGAATGTGGAACAAGAGATATGCTGATGTCAGATGGAAGTTAACTGAAGGCAGAGAGAATACAAGAAGGACGTTTACTTGAGTTTTACTGACTACGCAAGGTATTTGACTATGTAGATCATGACAAACCATGGATAGCTTTGAGAAGAGTGCGAATTTCAGAACACTACATTGTGCTCATATGGAACCTGTACGCGGATAAAGAGGAAGCCGCTCAAACAGAACAAGGGAACACACCACGGTCCAAAATTCGGAAACGTGTACATCAGGGTTCTATCCTCTCACCATAATTGTTCAATCTGTATGCTGAGCGAATCATCAGAGAAACTGGACTATGTGATAAAGAACAAGCCATCGGGAATGGAGGAAGGCTTATTAAGAACCTCTGATACTCAGATGGTACCGCCTGGCTTGCTGAAAGTGAGGAGGACTTGAAGCACTTGCTGACGAAGACCATAGATTGAAGCCTTGAGTATGGATCACCAATGAATTTACAGAAAACCAAAACCCTCAAAGCTGGACCAGTAGGTAACATCATGATAGACGGAGAAAAGACTGAAGTTGTCAAAGATATCACCTTACTTAGGTCCACAATCAATACTATGGAAGCTACAGTCGAGAGATCAAAGGACGCATTGCTTCAGGTGGTCTCCTGCACAAGAGAATTGAAGAGTATTTAAGAGTAAAGACGTTACTTTGAGGACTAAGGTGCACCTTACCTATGCCACGATTGTTTCAATTTCCTCCTACTCATGTGAATGTTGGACACTGAAGAAGGAAGACTGAAGAAGAACCAGTGCATTTGAAGTGTGGTGCTGACAGAGAATAGTTAAAGTACCACCGACACTGAAAGTACAAACACAGCTACCTGGGAAGAAGGACAGCAGACTGCTCCTTAGCCGTGAGAAAGGTGAGATGTCCTCACATGTGCCTTGGGCATGTTATCAGGAGAGATCAATCCCAGGAAAGGATCTCATGCTTGATAATGTACAGGGACAGTGAAAAAGAGGAAGGCCCTCAACAAGATGAACTGACACAGTGCCTTCCATGGCGGGCTGGAATGGAGCCGCGACTGTGCGGACGGCACAGGGCCAGACAGCGCTTTGTTCTGTCGTGCACAGGGTTGCTCTGAGGTGGAACTGACTAGACAGCATCTAACAAGTGACTGTGTTGCACCTGAAGGTTTAGAATCTCTTCAAGTTCTCAATAACTGCTAGTGTCCACCCCTTCCATACTGAGAAGGAGACATAAGCTTCACCTGTGCTAGGTGTCAGATGCAGAGTTAAAATAAGGAATTAGACACTGACCAGGCTGGGCAGACTAGAGAAACAAATTCGTAGACATGCATATGTGTCTAAGAAAAAGTGTTATATACAAGAGCAACTGAACATTGAGAAAATATCCCTGCCCTGTCCAGATCAAGTCCCAAAGTCCGATATTAGCCCCTGTGTCCAATACCAATCTATAAATCCTCTTCAGACTCATGAAACACACACAATGACGCCAAATGCAGGAAGATCACAGGCCAGTGGGTTGGAAGTCTTGTGGATACAGTTGTGTTGTAAGCATCTCAGTGCTGGCAGGGGTCTTTATGTGGCTTCTCCAGCTTCAGAGGTCTGGTTGCATCAGGGTAGGTCCATGTGGTTTCTCTAGATCCCAGGGCATAGTGCCATGTGTCTTGTCAGTTGCTATGTCTCCCAGGGTGTGAGCAGAGAGACAGTGTCTCCTGCCTCCAAGGAGGAAATACAGCAATTCCCAGAATCCTCAGAAGAAGGCCATGCCCACACAGAGGCCTCGTTGGCTATCACCTGATTGACAGCCTAGATTCCACCCCTTTGCTCTTAATCCTCTCAAGTCCCAAATTGACACCAGATTATATAACTACCACACTCTTCACGAGATGTGTGCTTATCCAGAAAACCTAGGCACCGAAAAAATTACTTTACCCTGTCCAAAGTCACACTGATAATAATGGTGGAGCTGGAATTGGACTTGGCTTTCTTTATTCTTATTACAGTGTTTTACGCTACACCACACTGCCTTTCCAGGAGAGGGGAGGGATAAAACAAGATGTAAATTAGCTTCTTATAATCAACTTAAAAAAACAAAACAAAAAACCCTTTTAATTGTGAATTAGGTGGAAGTTTCCAGAGCAGATTATTAGATTTACTTGCAATTTGTTCAAGGCACCCAATGAAATCCTCTCAGTGTATCTACCATCACCTTATCCCACTTCCTCCTTCTGCCTCCTCTTTCCATTTCCCCTTCCTTCCAAATCTCTGTCTTTGGGTAAATGTTGCCCTTTTAATCTTAGATGGTGATTAGTCAAACACAGGAATGAGTTCAATTCTGACTTGAACATTGACTAAAGGCTATGGAGAGGCCATAACTCTCTCCAACCGATAAGCCTGGTCTCTTTCGTGATTTGGGTTTTGTTCTACAATTTTCCCTACTCTTTCTAGGCCTGATAATATGATCCTGTCCAGAGCAGTCAGTAGTGTAGTCTGGTGCCATCTAGTTCTTTAAGTCTCAGAGTTGTGGATGCTGATGTTTGCTTGGCCCATGAGTCCATTGGACTAATTGTTTCTGTATGTCTCTCAGTTTCCTCTCCTTTCAATGGGGAAAGACCAATAAATGCACCTCAGATGTCTGCTCACAAGTTTGTAAGATCCTAGTTGATACTCACCAAAGTAGGATACCTTTTTGATTATGTTATGCAATTGCCTTTGGTGTCCCATGAAACTACATTTCTGATCCACCAGGCCCAATGACTCCTTCCCTTAAGAAATTTGATTATGTCTAAATAGTTTTCATAACTTTCCCTCTGTATGTTCTACCACAATCAAAGATGTATTTATGAAAAAAGTAAATATACACATACAAATATCTTCTATGAGGAGGTGTCAACCAGCCCAGGGACAAGGGAACAAGTGATCTAAAATCCATGGAGAGAGGGTCATAGGTTGCTTGGTGGGGCTTAATCAAGGGCAATGTAACCAAGAGGAATTACAGAAACCTGAATGAAGGCCAAACATGATAATGGGACAAGAGGAAAGGAAAAGGAAAAAGAGGGAAAAACTAGGCGGAAAAGGACATTTACAGAGGTCTAAATACAGGCATGTACATATGTAAATATATTTATACATAACAATAGGGAAATAGAGCTATGTACTTACAGTTATATGTTAAGTATTAAGGTAGCAGATGGACATTGGGCCTTGACTCAAGGACTCCCTCAATTCAAGAACACTTTTTTCTAAAATCCGGCATTCTGTAATGCTCACCTTCCTGACACAATCACTGAAGACAAAAATAGGTGCATAAGCAAATGTGGTAAAGAAAGCTGATGGTGCCCGACTATCAAAAGATATAATCTCTGGGTTCTTAAAGGCTTGAAGATAAACAAAGGGCCACCTAGCTGAGAAGCAATAAAGCCCACATGGAAGAAGCTCACCAGTCTGTGTGATTATGAGGTATCAATAAGATCAGGTATCAGGCATCAAAGACCCAGAACGAAAAATCATATCAATGTGAATGGGGATGGGGGCACAGAGTGGAGACCCAGAGCCCATCTGTAGATAGTTGGATAATCCCTGACAAAAGGGTGATGAGGAAGAGACAAGCCAGTCAGGGTGCAGTATAGCACTGATGAAACACACAACTTTCCTCTAGTTCTTTAATGCTTCCTCCGCCCCTCACTGTCATGACCCCAATTCTACCTTACAAATCTGACTAAACCAGAGCATGCACACTGCTACAGATAAAGGATCGCACACAACACAGGGAATCCAGAACAGATGAACCCCTCAGGACCAACAATGAGCCTGGAGATACCAAGAGGGGAAGGGGAAGGTGGGGAAAGAAAGGGGGGACAGACCAATCACAATGATCTACATATAATCCCTTCCTAGGGGGATGGACAACAGAAAAGTGGATGAAGGGAAGCAGTAGTTGGTGTAAGACACAGGAGTTGGGTGGGGGGAGGAAATTTATAAGATATCAAGGGTTCATGAGGGAGGGTAGGGAAGTGGGGGAAATGAGGAGCTGATACCATGGCCTCAAGTAGAAAGAAAATGTTTTGAAAATGATGATAGCAACATATATACAAATGTGTTTGACACAATGGAGTATGTATGGATTGTAATAAGAGCTGTAAGAGCCCAGAATAAAATTATTTTATAAAACATAAACAAAACCAAATATCTTCTATCAAACCTTATTCCCCTTTCCCTCCAATACCTGTTCAGCCTCATCTCCATCACAACCAAGTACAAATCAAAGCCAGAAAGAGAAGCATCTCTCACTTCTCATTGTGTATGCACCTGACTGAATCCGGAGCAGAGGATTGATTTCGGAGGTGGTAGAGAGCATCCAAGGCATGTACACCATTCATGGGCATTCAAGGCCCACCATGCTCCCTGATTCGGCATCAGCATGTCTTCCAAGGAACCTCTTGAGCCACTCTATCCTGAAGGTTCAAGGTTCAGACTGAGTTTCCTACACCTACCTCACTTCCCTCAGCTCTGATCTGAGCTCTCCGCACCAGCCCCGCTGTCTGCAGGCCCCTGAGGCCACATCTAGTTCAGGTGGTCTAGGACAGTGACATGATGGGAGCGGCGGGGTAGGAGTAGCATCTGGGTCACGATGAGGAGCATCTGACTGCATCTACCTTAACTCCTGAGGAGATAGTGCTCATCGCGATCAGCCCAGGGTCGCTGAGCCACACCTGCCCCCGCTCTTCAATACTTTGGACGTGGCTGTTAATTGTGGATTTACGAAGAGAAACCCCTCCTTGTCCCACCGCTGTGTTTCACAGGGCAGAGACATAAGCCCGTGATGTTCATGGAATCAATCTGAAGAAATTCTTTCCATTCCACAATCACGTTGCACTCTGGAAGCCATCCGCTTTCCTCATCCCTCAAAACCCTTCACAGCATCATAATTTCGGCAGAAATCCATATATGCCTTTTTTCTCAGCTCAGCAGCCGCAAACGTAGAGAAAGCTGCAATCCTGAGAGGTAGTGAATCCGCCAGCAACAGGAACTCACAGACGTCTGGCCAAAAGGCTGGGCGTCTCAGGTTTTGCCAAAGCACTGAAGACACGGCGGCTCTTCTCTCTCACCCCAAATGCCCTTCCCAACTGGCGGAGCAAGAGATCTTTTTTTTTTTTCTTTTTCTTAATAGTTCTGATACCAGCTGTCCTTCCCCAGCACTCCCTAGTCCCCTGCTTCTTTTCAGGGTTCAATAATCTGTCGTGAAGGCCGCGCAGAGAACAGTTGATTTGTTTATTAAGACGTCAGCTCCGAATCGGGATGAGAAAGCAAATAGACAAGGTGTCCCATCTTCAGTGAAGGGCAGCAGGCTCAGCTCCTCCCAACTGCGTTGTCCTCCCCTGCGCCCCCTGAACTCAGATTCCTCCTGCCACCTGCCACTGCCGAGGCTGCTGCTGGGTCCCCGTCGTGCCCGACACCGCCTCAGTGTTACCCCCCTTGCTCCTGGAGCCCCTTTCAGCCAGGGGCAGTCTACCCTGTCCTATTGTGCGGCTGCGAACTGGCTTCTACTCAATGGCAGTGTGTCTGTTGGTCGACTTGCCTGCCCTGTCTCTCTGCCTCTTCTTTGCTGCCTTTGTTCCATGTCTGTCCCTGCGTCTCATGCAGCTTCCTTTTGTTCCTCGGGGGCGGGCTACAGATCTCCTGCTTATCAATTTCCACCTGTACTTCCTCCCCGTGGGGAGATCACAAACTGACCAATCGCTCTCGTACGCCACTGACACTTAATTGGAAGAGTAGGTGATCACTCACCTCAGTTGACCCATCCCTGCAAGGTGTACACCCATCACAGGGCAGGCTGCAAGCCATCTGCAGTTTACCCAGGAAATGTCTTTCAACATGGACAAATGGAACAGGGAACAGGGCTAAGGTAACTCCTTCAGACTTACGGAGGAAATCCTTCATGCGCTCTCATTGTATTTTGGCCCACCCCCCACCCTCCACCCCGCAAAGAATCAAGGGAAAGGGCCATGTGAAGAGACTCATTGCACGGCAGTGAGGCAGCAGGATAGTCCTCCCCAGCACGGATCTCAAGGCTGTACAGGCCACCTTTCCCAGCCTGGTCCAGCAAGCAGATGGTCCAGCGATGTGAAAGGCACTGCAAAACACATCCAAAGCAAGGCTGAGAGGACCGACGCCTTTTTCCTTTTCTGTCTATTCTTGCCCCTTCTTGCAAGGCACTCTGTCCCTCCTGCAGGCACATAGGCTCAGTATCTACTATTTTGAGTATTCATAACCCAATCCCTATTGTAGTGTCTTAGATTTACTTTGGAAGGGGCGGGCAATAGGGAGATGTAAGAACCCTGATGGGGTACTGGAAGACACACTGGAGTGCTAACAACAAGGATGTCAGTTCAAACTCACCAGGAAGATGAGGAAAGAAATGAAGTTTTGGGGGAAGAAAATGTGGCTTTCTGGCCCTATAAAGGGTTAGAGTCTCAGAAACCCACAAGGGCTGTTCTACCGTGTCCCACAGGGCTGCCATGAATCAGAATCCACTTCATGGCTGTGAGTAGAGAGATGTCAGGCCACGGGACATGGGACAAAGGGGAGTCACTTCAGGGAATGGGAGCTCTCTGAGCAGGAGCCTCTGACCTAACAAATCATATACTCACTGCTCTGGCCAATGAGATTTGGGGGTGTGCACATGCACATATTACATGACTCCCTCTCTCTGTGTGTCCTTTCTTGAATGGTTTCTGATAAGGAAAACAACAAAAGGCTTATGGACAAAGCAAAGGCAAAAGGATCAGGAATCTCACAGCTGTGAATCTGAATTCCAGCCCTGGCGTTTGGCTGCCAAATGCTATACAGCCCACACCACCCTGCGACATGGCTTCCTCATCTGGGAGAACAGGAAGGAAGCCAAGCCTGCTCTACCGAGGTTCCCCGCCTCACCTTATGGGGCTGCATGAGGGCTAAGTCACGAAAGACCAAGGGAGTGCTTTGTAAACTGCGAAGCATCATGTAAATATTAGTATAGTCATCATAACAGTTCCTCGCATATATCCCCAGTGCTTTGCAGGGACGCTATGGCATACACACTGAAATCCTGAACATACATACACATTACCACCCGAACATGCACTCGTCCTTGCACCAACTCCATCTCTGACATCAAGAGATTCCGTCTAAGGAAAATGCTCCAAAACAGAGACAATGACAACTCAGAGTATGGATGCTAAATGAGAGGGAAAGAAGCATTGGGCAGGGGCTGCAGGTTCCAGAAAAGTGACTCCTAATTCTATCTGTAGTCCAAGAAGACTTCATGGAGGAGGTCACAACTCAGCTAGGCCCAACAGGACGTAAGAGGGTGATTAAGGCTGGGAACTAGGGATAGTGGGTAGCATGTACACTGGAAGGCATAACACACAGAGAGAAAGAGAGCAGAGTCCATATATTGTGTTTGGAATTCCACTAATTTGATATATGCCAAAAACCTTAGCTCCTCGCCAGAGTGATTCTACAGCACTGGGCACCTGAGGCCTTAGGGGCTGGGCAGAGGAGAAGTGGAATTCTCTCCTTCCTTGTTTCACAGAGAGCACTGAGTCTCTCTTTTGAGTAAACCACTACATCCCCAGTGCCGAGCCATGGCTGACTCTCCATCGTGGCTTCTCAATAAATGGTTGAGCTCATTGTTGCCCATTGTTTCAATCCCTGGGCCAAACCAACCCATTGAGCATCTGGACCCTCTCCCAAGCAGGACATCCTCTCCAAGGACTGACAACATGCCAAAGTACACAATGCAACATCTCACCATCCTTGCTTCTAAGGACTATCCTGGCCGTACTTCTCCCAAGACAGATTTGCTCATTAAAAACAGTAGCAGCAAAAAGAGCTGCCATTTATTGATGGCCGGTCTCTCCCTGACAAAGCACAATACTAATTATCATCTTAATCTGAACCACAATTCCTATGAGATAAATGTCATTATTCGCACCCTACGGATGAGGCTACCCTGTGGTTGAAAGCATTTAAGTATCTTTCTCTAGGATGCAGCTATTAAACTGTGGGACTAAACGTGCCTAAACCCGAAGCCTGACCTCTGACCACATTAGTGGCCACTATCAGCACAGCAAGAACTGAGGCGGAGATTTGCCTATTGTCTTCAAAAGGAGTCCAGGATCCTATGTGGGGCATGACGGTTAGCAATATATAGACATAGATGTGGATGTGGGTATATTTTAATTAGTAGGACACTGTAATCCAGGCAATCATTTCAGGGAGGCTGAGCCTGAGAGGTTTAATAAGTTCGAAAGGAACTGCTTACTGAGAATGGCAGTGACTCTCACTCTGTCTTCCCGGTCCTAATACCTTTAAATCTCCCTTAGTCCAAGTTAAATAATGACTTACCCATGCAGACACTCAAAGACAGAGCCTCAATCTCTTAAGCACATGCTTGCCTCCGCAAAGCTCTCAAGGTGAAAGAGAAATAGAACTTAGGGCCGCTTCCAAGCTTTGAGGGCACGTTCCTGAAAAGTCACGCACAACACAGAACAAGCCAAATCACCAAACCCACTGCCTTCGAGTGGATTCTGACTCATAGCGACCCCACAGAGCAGAGCAGAACATCTGTGCAGACTTGCCGAGCCTATCATCTCGGCAGAAGACTGCCACATCAAGCTCCCAGGGAGCTGCTGGTGAACGTGAACTGCTAACTGCTGCTTGTATTATTTTTCCTATGACCCCGTAATACTTGCACCTTAGTTTTCTTGGTGTTCCCAGAAGTTTAGGTGCATAGGCATTTCACCTAGCCATGATATTCTGTTTCTAGAGCAAAAGGTAGTCTCTTAATTACGGATCAGAAAAACATGCTGCGGTATCAGCCACAACACGCATAAAGTTTGAAAACACTGTGCTGAGTTGAATACATCAGTCGGGAAAGGACAAGTGACATATGATCTCACCATGTGAAATAGGCACGTCTACATCTGTCCACGTTGTAAGTGATGACAGGGAAGGGGAGGGGGCTCAAAGGGGAAGCTTCACTTAAGGAGCCTGCTAGAGTCATTTGGAATAAGGTGGTAATAGTGGTCACATCAGGGGGAGAATTTCTTCACTGAATTACCCCTATAAAAATGTTGGATTGGCTTCTTTATTGTTGTTTTTTATTCATTTGGATTAAAATATGTTTTTTTCTGTATATGAAATCCAGGGTAGGTGATCTATACAGTAGCTGGTTTACTGGCTTCATGAGGGTGTGGCAGGGTTGGTTGGAAGAAAATCGGGAACAAGTAACAATGAGTACAAGAAAGGATAAAATGTTCTAAAATTGATTGAGGTGAAAATTGTACAACTTTTTAATATGATTGAACTATTGAATTATATGATGTTGAATTATGTACTAATAAGCAGCTTTAAAGCCCATTGGAGAATGTTTTATTATGCATATTTCATCATAATATAACAAGAATAAGAAACAGACATTGCATTAATCTCATTTTCCAATCAACTCTAGACCTCACCTTTGAGACTGGCCACAAGGGGCTCACAAAAACTAACTGCCATTGTGTCACTACTAACAGTGACCCTAGAGGACAGGGTAGAACTGCCCTTGTGAGTTTCATTCCTTATGGGAGTAGACAGCCTCATCTTTCTCCCTCAGAGCAGCTGGTGTTTTTGAACTTTGGACCTTGCTGTTAGTTACCAGAACTCCTCCCCAAGGGGTGTGTGGAGGTAAAGGGTGATGGGAACTGCCCAGAGCTTCCCAAGCTGCATGCTGCCCACAGAGATATGAAATGCTGTCAGGTACACCGAAAGGGGTCTAGGACTCGGTGAGTTTGTGCAATCCTGGACCAGGCAAGTTAAACAGGTTTCTTTAGAACCCTGGGGAAGAAAGTCGGCACTGTATAACTGCAAGGCCAGCAGATGGTCCCGGCGTACCGTCATCTAGGGAACTCCTATATGTACGGTGATGAATAGGATGCTCCCTATTGACTCCTGTGGACATCTAGCTTAGGCTCTCCCTCCTTCCCGCAGCTGTGCACTACAGATGGATGCTGCCCCCTCCTGGTGACCTCGTGCTGCATTGTGAAAAATCTTTAGAGGGAAGTTCAGCACGCGCCACACTATCATCTCCTAACCCAAACCACGCCCACCACCAGAGAGTCCATTCTGACTCATAGTGAGCCCAAACGGGTTTCCAAGGCTGTAAATATCTACAGGAGCAATCTCATCTTCCTCCCTCAGAGTGACTGGTAGACTTGAACCACTAACCTTGCATTAGCAGCCCAATACTGAACCCACAGGGTCATTAAGGTTTCTTATCTTAAGTTAATAGTCAAATGATAAGCTGTCAGTCCAAAAAGACCTGACTAAAACCCTTAGCTTTCTCAACTTTGGCACAGTTTCCATAGAAACCTCATTTTCAAGGAAATATCTTAATTTAGCTCTCCAGACCCCTTGAATGACCTGATGAGTCCAGAACACAGCCGCTGCTCCAAAGCAGCTCCTTGGGCCAAGTGCAGATTGGTGACTAGCCCATGATCTTACAGGAGAACCCGCCTGTCCACGGGCAGCCAGCACAGACCCAGCAGCAGGGCATGTGATGCTGAAGGAAAGAGACTTCCCTCCTGCCCAGCTGAGAGCATAAACAAGGGTAGTGGGACAAGTTCCGTGCACCCCGCCATAGGAGAAAGTGATGAGGGAGGCGCCCTTCTATCCTAAAGGTATCACAAGTATGAGGCACTGTTGGCACTGCAAGGCAGGTATTAAAGTTCATGCTAATTTCAATCACGAGTGCATTCCATTTGAACTATATAGCCAGTCACCTATGGACCATTTGAGGAGGTGGAGTCCCAGCTCTGCTATGATTGCCCAGTGTCCAAACTGCAACCAGGTCTTTCAGCTGCCCACAAACTGTGTCATATTCAAGGATGAAAGGTACCCGAGTAAGGAGCACAGACACGACCCTCTCATCTCCAGGGAGGATGTTATAAGCTTTCTGCCCTGCATGGAGCACTCTGATCCCTGTCTCCTGGGTATTTCCAGAGCTGTATTTCCAGGCCTCTTTTACAGCATCGTCTATGAATGTTTTTCAACTTGGCCATGAAGGCAGGTTCCGAACTGCCTCCACCTCTGCCATTCTCCAGGACCTGCCTTCAGATGTTAAGCTTTTCCGAAGCCTAGTCCCAGGGAGACGCTCAACCCAGCCTCTGGTTTTCTCTCCCCAAAGTGTCAGTTGCCTCCAAGTCTGTGGGGGGTGGGGGGTGCCCTGAGCATAAACACCAGGAGTCTGGGCAAGGATCAGGACTTTCTCTACCCAGCAGGGGCTGACGCCGCAGAGCCTGTGTGGTGTCAAATCTGCAGGGATGGCTATTCCATTAGGCAAACACTAAACCAGGGACCCTGTCTCCACTTCAAAATCCTTCAAGCTAAAGCATGCCGCGTTTCAGAGACTCTGAAACACCTTTCCCATACAAAGCCTTTTTTTTTATGGGAGATGCGTGTTGCAGACTAGGGAGGAAGAACGTACTCTCTCCCCCCAAGGGCAGGATGTGAATATAAGAAGCAATCGTTTTCTATCTGAGAATAGTAGTTGAGTTGCCCTTGTAAAACCTGTTTAGATGCCCTTTGTCAATAACAATGTATTTCCGCTTTACAAAAGGAAAAATCTGTCACCATAGAGTCTATAGATTCTGATTCATAGTGAGGCCACAGGACAGAGAAGAACCTCCCCCAAAGGGGCAGGGTGCCAGGTCTTTGCTCCCGCAGAGGGGCTGCCGAGCTCCTACCGCCCCCCTCGGGGTCAGCAGGCAAGCTCTGAGCCACGGGGCCACCAGACACCTTCATTTCACGCTAAAGCAATACAGCATACAGAGATGTTGAGAACGAGCTCACTTCTCTGGAGCACCTATTCTGTGCTATGCTTATAGTGCTACCCTAACTCCCCACACCCACCTAGGAAGGGCCAGAGCTGGGATTTAGAATGGTGGGTCTACCTAACCCACTGTCTGAGCAGTTTCTCCCATACATACCACCTTGTGTGTGTATTTCTTAAGTCAGGAAAACTGGTTTCCAATTCTTTTCTTGCATGGGGAATGGGAAAGTTGATTTATTAAGTAAATTGAGAAGATGTATGCATTCTAGTGAGGTTACCGGTAGGTAGGTACATATGGATCAGTTTATTATTCACCTTCAAATGGAGGGGTGGGGGGAGAATTATTTTGGTGCTGTCGGTAAGATCATAGAAATCAGAGGAAGGCATTTCCCCATATAGTGAGGAGCCTTTTACATTCTTTCTCCCGTTAAACTTCAAACCAACATGATGAGTTATGTGAGCCTGCCATGCAGAATAGCGATATGGATCATAATTGCAGCTCTCCATGTGAGCTATCTATCAGAAACCTTAATGTAATTGCCAGACTGAATCCTAATTCATCTCTGAGAGAAGCTTATTACTTTGGGAGTGTTGTATCACCTGCTTTTAAATCATACACAAGTGTAGCTGCAATGATCTATTTAGTCTTCAACGTTTTAAATGCTGCTGCCTGTGTCCACAGTAACATCCCATCTGCCAGCCAGATCCTGGTCAAGTGGAGGGCAACTCCGGGCCCCCCTCTCTCTGTCAGTCTCCTTACCTATGACTTTCTTCCAATTTGCCTTCCGATTGGCTCCCAGATCGGGCTTGCCAAAGCACAGAGTTGCCTGGGCCCTGCCCTGGCCCTCCTGAATCGGGAAGAGCTGCCCATCACCTCCAAGATGCAAGAGCTCTCTCAATCCAGCCCTTGCGTGCCCACCAACCTCAGTCATCCCACACCACTGCTAGCAGCAAGTGGGAGCCAAGTTGTGGACCACGTGGGATCTGGTTAAGATCAGCTAGACACTAGCAAAACTAGCCTCAGATTTGATAAATTGCAACCTGACCACCTCACTTGGAAGACAGATGAAAGTTAAAAGCCACGATAGAGAAAAAAGGACAAATACAGAAGATTGTCAGCATCTAACCTACAATTTGTGTTCTCTAAAAGCACCAAGAAGCAACAGTAGTATAAAAGAAAATAGATTTGCTGAGACCCACAAAGACCAAAAAGCATCATTGTGGGTTTTTTAAAAGAAATCCTTGAAGAACATTCACTCTTCATAACTCTTTGCAAAATTCCCATTTGAAAGGACAAAATATGGTCTAATAAATACCCAAACAGGAATTGTAAGTGATTCACTACCAAAGAAGCTGAGTCAGCCTATCCAGTTTTCTCTTTTGGCACACTGAAAGCCATGCTGCTGGCCAGCCAACTCTGAGGGACCCAGAGCTTATGGCCCAGTGGACACGTGTTGTCCTTCAAACCACTCTTCACCGATGAAGGCCTGGAAAGAAGGTCGTACTCTGCAAAGCCTGTCCCCAGGTGCCCTTTGCAGGAGTAGCAGAGGGCATGCACGAACTAAAGGCAGACCAGCCAAATCAAAGAGAAGCAAAGACTAAGGGTTCAAGACCACCCTCTAACCTTCAGCCCACTACCCTTACGATGAAAACAAGCCGATCTTCATTAGTGACGCCCATCAGCTTTGAATCTTGTGCTCTTTTAAAGAGCCCTCTGTGTGACATCAAGTTCATGACAAAGGCAGCACGGACAGTCAGGTGGGAAGCTTCAAGGGCAGACGCTTCCTGGCACCGGTGATGGAATGCTTGGAGCAAAGGAGGGTCAGATGGGCGCTCAGGGTGAAGAATATAGTCTTGACATTGAAAAGGCGGGCGTGGTGACCCTTGGGCTGATCACCAGAACAAAGTCATATGATATTAAGAGTGCAAAGTCATGGAGTCAGTTGAACACAGGATCCAAATCACACTTGAGTGGAGCTACAAAATCAAAACTTGTTGAAAACAACGTTGCAAACTATGAAATCTGAACCTATACATCAAAAGTTATAGCTCAGTCCCCCTGGCCCCTGGGAAAGCCTCAAGGTCCCTCAAGTGAGGCCAGGCCTGCCCTTCCTCCGCCCGGCCACCTAGCTCTCCCTTTCTCAAAGCTCCTTGCACCCCGGCCAGATGAAAATGGCTGCACCTTTCCTTTGCCATTAACAGAATGCACAAGCCCCTAGAACATGGGGCGACGTGTTCTGTGTCTTGTCCACTAATGGGACATACGGTTTGCGGCTGCAAGTATTGATTGAAAGAATGAATGAATGAGGAAAAGCATGAATGCCGCTTTCTCTGAGCCGATCTTCCTTAAGGTCATGCCCTATGGTTCTCTCAATGAGACTTTCCTGAAGTGCGCATTAATATCTCTCTGAGCACCACCAAAAGGAACCTGGGTGGCAGAGTGGTTATGGGTTGGGCTGCTAACCTCAAGGTCAGCAGTTCGAAACCACTAGTCATTCCTTCGGAAAAAGATGGGGCTTTATATTTCCTTAAAAAATGACTGTCTCTGAAGCCTACCCGGTAGAGGGCGCCATGAATTGGCATTGACTCAATGGCAGTGAGTTTGGTGTTTGGGTTTTCTGAGCACTACCGCTGGTGGCAATTCAGTGGTAGAATTCTCTCAGGAGACTGGGTTCCCTCCCTGACCAATGAGCCTTATGAGCAGCCATGACCCATCAGTCTGTGGAGGTCTGTGTGTTGCTATGATGCTGAAATCAGTTTCAGCAAAGCCTCCAGACTAAGCTGGATTAGAAAGAAAGGCCTTCTGATCTACTGCTGACAGCCGGCCAGTGAAAGTCCTATAGAGCACACTGGATCTGCAATATGCAACCCAGGCATCAGGTTGGCAGTGTCTGGAGCAGGGTAAGATTGTGCACCGTAGTGCCTGAGGGTACCATATGTCCACGGCTGACTCCATGGTGAATAATAACAAGTGAGTATTAGTAAATGTTTCTGAAATGTCTCCCTCAAAAAATAAAACCCAAAGCAGTTGTGTGTACAGTATTGTACCAGGCAAGCTGCCTAGCAACTGTGTAAATGTGTCACTGTAGAGGGTCTGCTAACTGCTGGGGGTCTCACAACCACTCTGGGAGTTTGTCATTGCCTCTCCCATGAGGCGAATGGGGAAACTGAGGCTCACAGAGACCAAGTGACTTTCCCAAGTTTACATAGCAAGGAATAAAGCTTGAGCTTGGCCAGGTCCCTTTAACTTGCCTAGGTCACACTCTGACCCCACTTCCTGGTGGGAAGCCTGTGAGGGACAGTCGTATTATGACTTATAAGGCTCTGTCTCCTGAATGTCAGCAGCAGGCCAGACTCAGCAGGCGTCCCACAGGCGCCTGGAGAAGGCTGCTCAGTATGCTGTGGAGGGAAGCCAGGCTCACCGTACATTAGGCAAGTTAGTTTACCAGGAGAACGCTGCGTCCCCTTGATGAATGGGGTCCCCGCTGCATTTACATGCGAGGGGGACTGGAGCGAGGGCTTCCAATGCGTGATAAGGGGCTCGGCGATGCATCACTTGCAGTGTCGGCTCAAAGAAGCCAGGAGTGATGAATGGGACTCCGGGAGGAAGGGGCCCAGACAGTGCCAAGCTTGAGCACACAAGGCCCCCGCTGATCTAGTGCCCGATTAAGGGTTCAAGAACACAGACTCACTCAAGATCTAGTCACTCATACATTCACTCATTTGTCAGCCACCATGTTGGATTCAAGTGCTTGCTAGACACTGCAGCTACGGAAAAACTCTGCTGCTCCCTGGACTCAGCGACAGACCGGACATCCCTACTCTGTGTACGACACTCTGCACACTTAGTCTAGCTGTATGCTCACAACAGCGTCCTAAGGTAGGGATTATTGCCTCCGCTTTTCAAGTGAGGAGTCCAGGACTCTGGGCAGTTATAAAGGGCACATGACTCGTTCAGAGGTGGGAACTTAAACAATATGCTGGGTATCCCAAGTTCTCCCAAGAGCCCCTGGGCTACCAGGGAGTGCCAAGGGGAGGAGGTCTTTACGGGCCTTTGGCCTACAAAGTAAACACCCCCAGAAATGTGGCCCTCGCCACGCAGGCACACATTATACTTTAAAAGGTGGTCCGAAGCTGGTGGTGGTGATGGACCCCAGAGTTGCATCAAATGTCACCGTTGGATTAGCTTGGGAAGAAAGGTGCAGCTTCTTTGTACTGTTTTTGCAACTTCTTATGACGCCAATGCTGGTTCCAAATCAAAGTTTCAAAGCAGACAAGTGGTAGAACCGAATCGGTTTGACAAGCATTGGTGCACACCCCCATAGAGCTCAGCTCCAGGGGACAGTCAGGAGAAACTGAGATGGTTCCTCTCTCAGGCACCAAACACTCACGGGTTGGTTCACATCCACTCCAATGTGCTCTCCAGCCTCCTCACTGTGCAAACACTTCTGGAAATTTAATGATTCGCCGTGTACGCATTTCTGATGTTAATCTCAGATGATCTGCTCGGCTCCAGCTGCACCCCTTGCCAAGATCTCTGAGCTGGACACCCGGCATTTGCTGCCGCGTGAGAGCTGCTGTCTCAAGAGAACTGCTTCCTCCTTCTCTGCTTTGCTCTGTGACAGCCCTATGGGCAGACCAGTGAGCTCTGCTGCCCACCCTCTTCGGGGAGGGCCCAGCAGTGAGGACCCTGCAGAGTCTACAGGGAGGGGAGCGGGCTGGGCCTCTACCATCCCCACTCCCCACTATAGGCTACTGCCGCATGGCCCATGACACAAAACTGCTAGTGGGTGGCCCTCATTGTCCAGTTTTACTTTGTTTTGTTTGTAACATGTGTCTAATTTAATTGCTTTTAAAATACCACAAGCCCAGCACTGTTTGCCTGGCATGCATTCTCAGGACAGGCAGGTTCAGGTCCCACTGTGGAGCTTCTCTTGGCATGTTGCCCATTAAGGAAATACCTCATAATGCTTAAAAGTGTTATTAGTGTTCAAAACATTTTAAAACTTTTCATTCATCTCATTTTGGGTGAAAATATAATACAGCAAAAGACACACCCTTTCTGCAGATTTTCCCTGTGCTGTCCCGTGGCATTGTTTATTCTTCACCTTGTGCTGTCCTTCTCCACCCTCCCCAAAGCCAGCGGCACAATCTCCCTGTCCCTTAAGACTCTTGTCTAGTCTTTCGACATGCTGTTGTCAATTTGGTTTCTTTTAGGGTACAAAAGAGACCCTGATCCCAAATAGATATATATAACCTAACCTTTATTATGTCTTAAAGGGGACAGAGGCAACACAAAGACACAGATACATCATCCTGATGAAGGAGGCACTTTGAACAAGGTCATAAGAGTGTCTGAGGATCCCCAGTCAGGACACTAGTTAAATAAGACCTGGAACAAAGGAATCTGTCATAAATTCATGATCAGTGGTCGATCAGTACATCATAGTTACTGGTGGGGCTACAGAAGGGGGAATGAGACTCTAAGTGGGACACACCAACTATGTTAGATAGAAGGTGGTCCTGGCACAATTGATAGGGCATGACTGATGAGCATGGGACCCCTAGTACTATCTCCAGAACAATGAACTCCATTGAGGATTGCCCCTCCCTGGGCTGGCTGGAGAGACGTGGAGGGAATCCAGTTTCCTGAAAGAGAGAGCATCCATAGTCTTGGTTAGAGGTCAGAAGGAATTCAATGGAGGCTGATCTGCGTGAGAACTCTGCTACATGGACTTTGGGCTTCCACTGTCATCCGTCACCTCCTGCCCAACTGGAGTCTGTTATTGAGCTCAGATGCAGGGCTCACAAGAGGAACCCTGGTGGAATCGTGGTGACTTGTTGGGCTGTTTACCATAAAGCCAGCAGTTCAAACCACCGGTTGCTCATCAAGGCAACCTATCATGCCTTCAGGTTCCTTCCCCTTCAGGTATGGTCACTGTTGTGGATTGAATTATATCCCCTCAAAAACATATGTTAGAGCCCTGACTCATCACTGCAGAAACCATGCCATGTTATGTTAATAGGGACGTCTCAGCATAGGGTATGTGTTAAACCTCATCACTTTTAAGTGCTATAAAGAGCAGCCTAAACACAGATACAAGAAAGTACCTGCTGGAGGAAGACAGATGCCATGCTGTCATCACCAAGGAAACCAAGGATCTCAGACAGAAGTTGACATGGATGAAGGAAAACCTCCTCCAGAGTCACTCTCTGAATTGGGACCTCTAGCCTCCTGGACTGTGAGAAAATAGTTTGTTCTCTGAAGCTCCCTCTGTGTGGGATTTCTGTTACAGCAGCAATAGTTACCATAGCCACTCTGCCCCACCATTTACGGCCCAGATTGTGGTACTGCTATTTGTGGTTTCCAACATTCTGCCCATCCTTTTGTAAATAATCTCTTCATTAACCTCTCTTTAAACTACCCAATTTGAATGTTCCATCTGCTTCTTGCCAGGAGGTGTTTTGAGAACATCTTCAAGAGCAGAAACCATCTTGAAAGCATTGCCTCATCACCTACAGAGTCTACCACTGAGCAGAGTCAGGCCCACAGTGGGTGGGAATTGTCTGATTGGATATTTTGCAGCACAACCCAGTTGTACTTATAGTAAAATTAGTTAAATGAATTTGGGTTTGTTTTTTTGCAAATGGAATTCTATTTTAATTGGGGAATTCAATGTGTCTTAAGCTATTTTGGGGGCATAGATCTAGGAAATCTGAAACTCAACCTAGAAAAATATACAAATGTATGTTTTCATAAGTGCTTGCATGAATTTCCAGGCAGGTCACAGACAGCAGGGAGGAGCCCCTGCAATGCATCCATTACTTCTTAAAGCACAGATTCCTCACATGACGTATGTATGCACTTGCTTCCGAATTCTTAGACATCCCCTTCTCTGGCTTTATTGTGATCATTGCAATGGCAGGCCACTTGGATTTGCAAGTCAATATGAATCAGCAGCATCTGGTACGCCACACAAAAAGTCTAGAGACACTTGATGGCAGAAGAGGAAAAGAGTAACAGGAATGGTAATGCAGTGCTTTGTAAATATTAATTAATTTAATGCCCACAAAATATCTATGCATTCCATCTTATTCTATCTACATTCTTTGGTCTCCTCTTGAGATGGTTCCCACTACCCACGTGTAGGACAACCCCTCTTCCCAGAACAGTAGAAGGCTCTTAGAGAGCTGTGGCTGCTAAGGGGCCCCTCATCCTTACTACCACATCACCTGGTCTTTGAGTGGCATTCCCTTCAGCTGTCTGCAAGATGCCACTCATGTTTCCACTGCCTTTGCCAGCAGAGCAGTGGCTTTAACTTCTTAGCCCTGTGACACGCCTTAGCCAGAGATACAACAAAGCCAAAGCCACTGCCATTGAGTCGGTTCTGACTCACAGCGACCCTGTAGGATGGGGTAGACTGCCCCTGTGGGTTTCCAAGATGGAACCGCCTGGGTGTAGCAAGCCCGTCATTTTCCCAAGAAGGCATCATAGACTGCAGCACACTAGTAATAACACCTAAATCTAAATTATAGTGGAAATATTTTTATGTACCAGACTGGCATGGGCTAAGAGTTTTATGAGCAGAATAACTCACTGAATCCTCATAGCAGTTCTATTATAAAGAATGCTGTGACTTCCATTTTACAGATTGAAAAGTAAAGCTTTAGAGAGGTTAAGCAACTAGCCCAAGGTCAAAGGCTAATAAATAGTGGATATGGAATCTAAACCTTGAAAGATTATCTTCATTTCAGGTTTTCCAGGGCTGTCATAACAGGATACAATGAGTGAGTGGCTTCAAAGAACAGAAATGCATTTTCCTACAGTTCAGGTAGCTAGAAGCCTGAATTTAGGGTGTTGACTCAATGGAAAGGTGGGTTTTTGTGTTTTTAGCTCTTTGCAGCCACCAACACCATTGCTGTTCCTGGACTTAAACTTGCACCATCTCTGTTGTCCCTCTATGTCTACCTCATCGTGAGGGCATTGTCTTTTATAAGAGACCACTCAGAAAGGAGTGGGTGTAGGACTCACTCTAGATTCATAAAACAAAAGAAATGCCTTGTTTCTTAGCAGGATCACAATCACAATCAGGTTACACTTCAATGAGTATTTTGGAGTAGTACAAGTGGGTTACAGGTTGGGGTGCTACCTGAAAGGTCAGCAGTTTGAAACCACCAGTCATTCCTCCGGAGAAAGATGAGGCTTCCTACTGTAAAGATTATAGTTTCAGAAACTCACCGGGGCAGTTCTACTCTGTCCTATAGGGTCCTCATGAGTCAGAATAGATTCCACAGCAGCGAGTTTTGTTTTGGTTTTGACGATGCAACCCATACCATTCCCAGATGGCTACTACTCCAGCGCTAAGATAATGTTACAAGACAATATTCCCTCAAATCCCACTTGTATGGATTCAAGATCATCACATTCTCGTCTACCCAAGAACACATTCTGGTCTACAGGAAGAGTGCTATTAAGGAAATAAACAAAAGCCTGCCCTATTATCTTTTGGAAGGCAATCATTTGCTATTTGCATTAGTTTAACCTTTGTCAGGAAGATAGACAAGGCTTGTGACAGACCTCCTGGCAGATTCCAATGCACTGTCAGAGTGCCTGCCCCCAGTGAGTGGGGCCTGCAGTGACCGACAGGGACTAGATCTCACCAGCACCGAGTCTCCATCACCCAGTTCATCCTCCATGCCGGCACTTGGAGGTTCAGTGAGTGAAGTTAGAGGGATGAAAAACTGAGAAAATTAGAAACAATCTTGGCAAACTAATTAGCAAGAACAGCAGAGTAGTGTTCACGATGA
>NW_022103913.1:6812875-6827372 GCF_000313985.2 Echinops telfairi
AAATACAACTTTCCTCTAGTTCCTAAATGTTTCCTCCCCGCTCCCACTACCATGACTCGAATTCGACCTTGCAAGTCTGGCTAGACGTTCTTTTCTATAAATTTTTCTACAAAAATTTTGACACACATATATACAAACAAAAACAATTGCCCTAATCAAGAAAATGAACATAGTCATCACACCCCAAAGTTTCCTGAGGGTAACACGTGATCTCTCCCTTCCTCTTAAAGCTAAGCAACCTCTAATCTTTCCTTCACTACAGGTGAGTTTGCATTTCCCCGGATTGTACAGATATTTTTAAAGGGAGGGCGGGAGGGAAGAAGGCAGAGAGGGACGGAGAGGGCCAGAGAGTCAGAGGGTGAGGGAGAGAGCTTGGGGTGAGAGGAAGAAAGCAAGCATGCTAGATGTGTTGGAGACTGTAAGCCTCTGAAAGCCTAGAACATTCATGACCTTCCTCTTCACAGGAGAACGATGAAGCCCTGCTCTAGACCTAAAGACACGGGGCCATGCCTATCCCTGTGCCTCACCCCCTTGGCCCCTCAGAAAGGCATGTCGCACCCATGTGACCCTGACTGGGCTCGCCCTGCACCATTAGCACCACATGTCTAGCTCATGGGGGCGCTCATGTGGCGTACAACAGAGCGCTCAAGAGGCTTCTTCATGGGGACTTTCTAAGAATCCATTTCTTGGGAGTAAAGACATTCTTTATTATCTAATAAAATAGTTACATTGTGAATCCAGAGTCCATGATTCGGCTAACGTGCCTCCATTAGCACTTACCGCCACTCCTCGCCAGTTAGCCTCCGATGTGTACCGAATGTTCTGCCCTTCACATCCATCCATTGCATTTTGCTGCCTTTGAAGTTCAGAGGGGCCAAGCAGGCTTGCCTCCTCATAAATGCTAAACCCGCACAGCTAATAGTTTCAGACTGCTAAAGACGCATCGAGAAGCCCAGGCAAGAGAACGTGCCCTGAAAGCACGTGTGCTCCCATCCGAAGGGGCTTGCAGGAAAAGCTAAGTGCGCCCATGGAGCAGCATGAGCATCGTCTGGCTGCATTACAGCAGGGCAGAGGATACAAGGAGATGCCCTGCAGCTTGTCTCTGCGCGACTCTGGATTGAGTTCAAACTAAAGACAAATACTACATGTGCTCACCAATATGAAGTACCAAGAATAGGCAAATGCATAGAGATGAGAGTTTAATAGTAGGCTCCAGAGGTGGGAAGCTGGGGAAAAGGAGAAGAACTTTTTAGACAACATTGAACTTCTGTTTCTGGAGATGGAAAATCTGGTAACAGATATTCTGGTGGTTGGACGGCATGACTGACGCCTATGGTTTCACTGAATTGGAGATGTGAAATGAGATGACCCAGTAAATATTGTGTTAGTTATATATTGATAGCAATATGTGTGAGTGTGTTGAATGATCCCTCCATTAGTTGCTTGCTTAACACCACCTCCATGTCTGACCAAGCTATGGTAATGTCAATATCACAAATTGGGCTGTGTTTTTCAACACAACTTCAGACTTGGTGAGAATAGGTGTTCTCAGGAGAGAAGGGACATCTGAGCCTCAGCGTTCCCATGCGTGCCTGTTCTTCAGCGTGATCCTGTCCCCTGCTGTGAACAGTCCTGATGGCAAGTGATGTACTTTCTCTGGCTGAGCCCACTGGTGGTGTCTGAGCAAATCCCATGTTTCTTCTCCCAGACCCCAGAGGGACCCCTGCAGTGGCCTCCTGTGGTCCTGAGAGGGAACTGAGCATCTAGTTTGGGTGGTGAGGGGTGGAGGTTCCCCAGAGCCTCATGGGGACTTCTTAGACTAGACTCTGCTTACCTCATTCCTAAACTCCTCCTGCTTTTGTAGACTCCCCCCCTTTTTTTTTCAGAATGGAGGCTTTCTGCCTACAGGGAGAGGACATTCATTATCAACTGAGTTGGCAGTGTGTCAGGAATATTGCTACAGCTCTGTGTTGGGCATCTTTACTATGCTGCTTTCTGCCCTGTTCTACCTGCTCTGCGCCCCTCACTGCACACCTGTCTGCATTACATCAGGAGCCCCTCACTGCACACCTGTCTGCATTACATCAGGAGCCCCTCACTGCACACCTGTCTGCATTACATCAGCAGTCCCTCAATGCACACCTGCCTGCATTACATCAGCAGCCTCTCAATGCACACCTGCCTGCATTACATCAGCAGCCTCTCAATGCACACCTGTCTGCATTACATCAGGAGCCCCTCACTGCACACCTGTCTGCATTACATCAGCAGTCCAATGCACACCTGCCTGCATTACATCAGCAGCCTCTCAATGCACACCTGTCTGCGTTACATCAGCAGCCTTCTCGACCTCTTGCTTCTGTTGGTTTGAGAAGAGGAGAAAGAGGTTGGGTAGTAATGTTTCCAGCTCTCTCGCTATGGCTGCTTACCTCCACCCAAAGCCACAGCTTCTGTGGAGAGCCTTTTCTGTCTTGAAGTTTCTGGATCTCCGTCTTTATCCTTTTCCCTGGCTTCATCCTGGAGTCAAATCACCTAAGAGCTACCAAGCCTGAACGAATACACGATTTCTCATGGTCTTCTGAGCCCACACTCACACTGGTAAAACAGGTCCTGTAGGAAACTCTCCTCAAGGGAATTTATTCCAGTCTGCTCTCTGTTCATGGTGGAGACGCTGACTTGATCCCCTTCCACATGGTGGGTGGTTCTTAAATCCTTAAGTAACACTTGGGGAGGGAGTGTTTATAGGATTGCAATAGGCCGGATCATCACCAACAGACAATATAAGACCCGAATCCCTATCACTAGCACGTGTTATAATATTTAGTAAAAAATTTTCACAGATGTGATCAACGAATGGATCTTGATGAGATTATCCAGTATTATCCTGGTGGGCCTAAATAGTGTCAAACGTAACCTTATAAGAGAAATAAGGAAGCATATTTGACACAGAACTCAAAGAGAAGGTGGCCATGTCACCAAGGAGGCAGCTATGAGAATGACGCAACCCTAAGCCAAGGAGCGTCACCAGCCACCAGAAACTGAAACAGACAAGGAAGGGCCTCTCCCCTAGAGCCTTGAGTTGCCAGCATCTTGGTTTCATACTTTTGGCCTCCGAACCTTTAGAGAACAAATATGTGTTGTTTAATGCTATTAGTTTATGGCAATTTGTCACCACATCTCTAGGAAATTAATACAGCCACAAAGGCTAGAGACCATGGGGCATTTAGTACCCAGGGCACAAGGAAGTCTAATGATCTGTAGAGCATCAGGTTCCTCCTGCAGGAGGAATCCTGCCCAGAGGTCTGCAACAACCCCCTGAGGAAACTTCACAGCCCAGTGAGGAAGCTTAGAAGACACCCATTTCATTTAAGGGAAAACCAAGTGAACATCCAAGTGGCCTGAGGGCTTCAATATTATCTGAAGACTTCCTATTCAGTGTCGTCTTGAGGGTGGACAGGGTAAGCACTCAGCAGCCAAGCAAACTGTTCGCAGTTCAAAGGCCAGGCAATCGTCCTCAGAAAATGAGTCACCGAAACTCTATGGAGCCTCCTTTTGGGCGTGGCCTCCTTATACATTGGGAAACTGGGAACTACCTCCCCTCTTTCTGCAACTTTGCCTTCTTGCTTTCTGGGACTCTGTCTCCAGAGGTGGCCCCTGAGAGCTCTCAGTACCCTGCCCTGTTTGCACTGACCTTGGACCCATGGGAGTCTGCATCTACTGGCTTGTGATTTTCTTCCCAGTTCACATTCTGTCACGGACCTGTAGCTTTGTGAGTCTACAGAGGGACTTAGGGGCTAGTCTTAGATCTATAGACTTGGGGTGGACGGGGCTGGGATGCCCTCAATGTAAAATTACTTATTGATATAAAGCTCTTCCTTACACACAGATGAGTGTCGCTGATTTTGTTTCTCTAGACGATCGGGCCTAAAGCACTCACCAATAGCCTGAAATATGCAGAGGACACAACTTGCTTGCTGAAAGTGAAGAGGACTTAAGGTATTTACTGATGAAGCTCTAAGAATGCAGGCTTCCGTATAGATTATACCTCAACCTAAAACAAAGCAAAATAAAAACCACAAACAAACAAATGAAAGTCCCTCACAATTGGACCAAAGAGCAACACCGTGGTGAATGGAGAAAGCACTGACGCTAACAAGGACTGAACTTCACTTGTATCCACAATCAACACTCGTGGAAACAACAGTCGAGAACCCAGTTTGTTTTATTAGGAAAATCTCCTGCAAAAGGACCTCTTTTAAAATGTTAAAAATGAAGGTGTCACTTTGAAGAGTAAGGGGTGCCTGACCCAAGCCATGGCATTTCCAGTCACCTCGTACGCATGCAAAAGCTGCACACTGACTCCGATTGGAAAACCACAGAATCGGGGCATCGGCATTCCAGTCGTGCCAAAGAACATTGACGTCAGCATCAACTTCCAAAGAGCCACGGACAAACTTGTATCGGAAGAGCCGTCTCCAGAACGCTCCTTAGAAGCGAGGGAGGTAAGGTGTCAGCCCGCACACAGCGGACATGTTCGGGGGAGGGACCAGTCAGGGACATCGCATCAGGCTTAGTAAAGCAGAGGTCCATGAAAATGAGAAAACCTTCGACACGGATTCCCACCGTGGCCACAGCAACGTGCTCAAACATAGCAACAGCTGTGAGAATCCGGATGCACCACAGGGCAGCTCTTCACTCTGTCAGAGAAAGGGTGGTCATGAGTCAGGCCCCACCCAAAGGCACAACAGGGATGAAAATGTCAACCTAGCTTTGGGGGAGATACATTCAAGTCATAATAAACACTCAGGTCATAAACCTCGGAGAGGTTAGATAACTTGCCCAGTGCCTGAAGTTCAGACTTATGGATCTCTGACCTTGAGCCACATGCCTTCGAATGGACACAGAAGTCACTTGGAGTTCCGCTATTGCGCTGTCCTTTTATTTAACCTCAATCTCTGAGCGAGCGCTCAGATTGCCCCGCGCTGAATTATACCCACAACCGGACATAGTTCATCGTTTCCTTTCCACTCCTCAGCATTGCCAAGGTCCCCAGATCACCTGGCCTTAAAAGACCTCAGAAAGTCCCAGCAGTGGCGACAACGAATTGGTTTTCTCTGGAACTGGGACATTCCCATTGTCCTCTTTGTCCACTTCTTTGGTGTCTTTCAATTCCAATCTGTGCACAAGGAGGAAGTGTTTAGCAGCAGGGCATCCTGGTAACAAGGGCATTGGAGGCAAAGGAGATTGAGTATGATGAGCATGAAGTCCAGTTGGGATGCTGAGTTCCAGGCCCTACTATGCCCTGAACTCTCCTTGTGACCTTCAAGTAACTTCATGCTGATTTTCCCTTGTAAAGTGCACATGACTGTTCGAGGTTGGTTTTGCTGTTCACTTAGAATTCTTATTAACAGGCAAAGGGGCAGCTAGGGATAAGCATTGTTTAAAGACAAATGTATCTCTACTCCCCCCCCCTAGCCCGACAAGAGACCTGCCTCTTCAGTTAGGTCTGTCCCACGTGGAGGAAGTCCTGCGAGCTGCTCTCCAACTGGCTCCTGGCAAAGGGCTTTGTTCGCTGTCTCTCATGGCATCCTCACTATCACCCTGTGAGGAAGGCACTAGCAACTTTGTCTTTGTGTTGTTGTTAGCTGCCATGAAGTCATCTCGAACTCAAGGTGATCTTCTTTGTAACAGAAAGCGACATGGCTGGATCCTGCATCACCTCGTGATCGTCAGGTCCACCCATCCTATCAAGAGGACTCTTCACTTTCACTGACCCTCGGCCGAGCACAATGGTTTCTCCTCTAGCTATTGGTCTTGTCTGACAATATGCTCATTATTAGCGGGCCAAATGCTCGCTAGCCTCACTTTTAAGGAGAACTCTGGTTATACAGGAAAAAGGAAGCTTTAGAAGTTTCACTGATGAAGCGAGAATGCAGAACCCCAGTGCTATAGATTGAACGGTGTCCCCCCAAATATATGTGACAGTCTTCCTTCCTCTACCTGTAATTGTGACCTTGTTTGGGAGCAATTTCTCCCTTTGAAACTATTTTCAGTTATGCCAAACCCGAAGTGAGAGGGCCCTACTCCTAATCCCTTTTGATCCAGGTCTTATAAAAGGGGAAACAAATACAGAGAGTGACACACAGGGGAGAGTGGTTCCATCTGCAAGCCAGGCAACCCCAAGAACGGCCCTGGACTGTCAAAAGCTTAAAGAGACACAGATGGGTCCGCCTTTAGAGCCAACAGAGCCTCACCTTGCTGACAACTTGGCACCATGAATTCAGACTTCTACTCTCTAGAACTATGAGACAATAGCGTTCTCGTTGTGCAAGCCATCCAATCTATGATGTCTCACTATGGCGGCCAAAGGAAAGTCCACTAAAGGAAAGACAGAAAGTCTGTCTGGTTCCAGAGCGTGTGCCCTTTGCCTGGTGCCACACTAAGCACTGTTAGCTTGAACTGAATGCGATGCGTTGTGGACGACAGATTCTTCTCTTCAAGGAGGTCACAGGCTGCAGGAGGGGCAGGTGCCCCGAGGCTACCACAACGTGATACACAACAAGGCAGAGAAGGAACTGAGCGGGGAGGGGTCATTTCTATCAGCCTCTATCACCAGCAGGAAGAGGAAAACTCAGCAAGGGCTGGGACGCAGAGCAGAGCCGTAAAAACTGGACAAAGAAGGCAGGCAGAGGCGACAGCACGGTGTGTTCAAGTGGTCCTACGGTACTCCCTGCCCGGGTGAGCACGGAGCAGGAGGATCAAGGTGGACCAGGGAAGTAGGAACCATTCCAGAAGACTGACCCAAAGCAAAGGGTGCCTGCTTTCAAAAGGGCAAAGTGGTAGATGCTGGAAACCAGAGCCTAGAAAACTTGACAAAACGTCTTAGTTCATTTGCCAGTGGGATAGTCAATGGACGGTGTATGAGCACTTGGGAAAGTATTCAGTCTTTACCAAGGTCTACCTGAACACAAACACACTAACACAAAGCGAGTTTGTCTTCCAATTGGGTGAAAAAGCAGCAGCCCATCCCTGTTGAGTGGATCCCCGCTCACAGGGACCTGTTGGCCAGAGCAGAGCTGCCCCACAGGCTGCCACCCATCCTGACAGCCACGGCCTGAGCACATCTCTCTCCCTGCATGTCTCTCCACAATGCACTGCCATCCCGCCAGGCAGACTCACCGCGGCCCCATAGGACAGGGTCGAACTGCCCCTCGGGGTTCTGTGCTCTTTACAGAAGCAGAACACCTCCTCTTTCTCCGGGGGAGCAGTTGTTTCCAACTGCTGAGCTTGCTGTCAGCAGCCCCATGCGTAGCCAGCGGGCCACCAGGGCTCCTGATGGTCTCTTGGGGAACAGCCAAGTATTTAATCACTGCACCGTTAATCGGGTAGCATTTGTTAGAGTCGGCGTTTCCCCAGGCTGGGGCTGGTGTTCCTTGGGAAGAAATGATTGAGTCCTGATGGCGGGCTGAGGGTAGGGTAAGGCCAGTGAGGTGCTCCTGGCAAAAACAGTGGTACGAGTTCACGGTCCTCCCCCCTACCTTCTGCCTTCTACCTTCACTCTCATCACGGTCCTGTTCACAGACGGGGAATGTCAGTCCTGTTTCCTTCAAGATCAAATCCTCTGAGTCCCATAAAGGGAGGGCTGCCATGTCTTCAAGCCTGGCTATGTCCACCCTAGTTGGAAGCTGGCCTCACTCTCAGAGCTTCATGCAGGCGACAGTGTCTACCATAATTTATTAATACCACTGTGGTTTTTCATTTCACTGTAGATACATACACCGACTTCTAATCTGTGATGCTAGTCTTCCACTGGATGTAGAAATACAAGATTTCATTTTAAACAAAATGCATTTGACTGAGTGAAAAAACTGTTTCTCTGAAGAAAAAATGTCAAGTGAAATAATAAGACCAGCAAGATGCAGGGGAGGCAAACATGGTGCCCGTGACATGAGCAGGATGGAGATGGGGAAGCTCTTGAGTGTGGTGTGTGGACCGCTCATGAATGCGACATGGTTGGCCTGGGAGGAGAAAAGAGAGAGCCTCTCTCCTGGCAGTCAGTGGCCACACCTTGAAGGGGGACGGAACGCAGTGGCATGCAATTCACAGAACCCGATGCCATTTCTCCTGCCCATGGCCAGCAGAGACTAGGGGCCATACTCTGCATCCAGCCCAAAAGCAGCAGGCCAAGGGCTGGCTGCTCCCCAGGCTGTCCTGGTGTAACTGCTGTGCTCTGGGGAGCTCCTCAGCATGCCCTGGAGCAGGGCGAGTCCCCAAAACCTAAAGGCCACACTGTGTTTCCTGTAGAAGGTGAGGCTCCGATAGGCCGACTTCCAGGGAGAACAATGGCATCGCGTGGTTTCTGGGAAAGACCCACCTCTCAGGGTGTGACTCCTTGGTGACCTGTGAGGACCTGGCTCTGGTGGCTTCACTTCAAAAGCTTTTCACACACAAAGGCTTCGAGCCCAGGCTGTCCTGCAGAGGTGCAGAGATCAGAAGGCGAAGAGCAGGCTCCACAAGAAAATCTGATCAGAAGGAAGGACTTTTATCCCCCCTGCCTGCCCTTTGTAGGCAGCCGTTTGCTCATATCTCCCTGCTCAGACCTGGGCCCAGGAGAAGTGGGGTGGGGAGTGGGGGTGGGGGTTCTTCCTGGGCTTGTTGGGCCAGAGGAAGGGATGAGGGGGACAGAAAATGCATGGCCGACCCCATCTCCAAGCAAGGAAAGAGGCTACAGAGCACTGTGTGTGTGTGTGTGTGTGTGTGTGTGTTTTACTACTATGAAAACACACACTGAGAAACTGAGGGACACTGCACAGGTTTCAATGAAACATGTACTATCACGACAATGTTGATGATAGAGAAGGCAGAACATAGCCATGGGGAGAGAATAACTAGGCAAAAGGCAGAAGAACAAGGTGCATTTCTCAGATCCACCTCTCACCTGTTCAAGACACGTGACTTGAAATAAGCTATTGCAGCGTTGGGGCCCTCAGCTTCCTGGACTGTAAAATAGGTGAATGCTCCCATTTCACAGGTCCAGGAAACAACTCCAATAATCCTAAAAAGGCAAACTGCAAAGGGGATCGATTGGGAAACTTTGAAGTGAGAGTCATGGGAGGGCAAGGGGGTAGGCGCGTTGCAGCTACTTCAGCGAGGGTCCCGAGGAAGAGCTGGCAGCAGACGTCAAAGAACAGTAGCCATGTTCGTGGTGGGGAAAGGGGGCAGAGAATGAAGGCTGTGTAGCAGGTAGGGTGATAAAAACATCATTGGATTTGGTACCCACTTATTATTTCTTTGTCCATCCAGCAGATATTTCTTTCGTATCTCCTTCTGATACACAGAGTATCAGACATCAGAAGAGATACGAAAGAAATGTCCTCCCTGTTTCTGAGATCCCTAGAATCCCTCTGCGAGCCCTTCTGAAGGAAGGAAGCACTCACACGAACGGGCACATTGGGCGGAAGCAATCTGTCATTGTGATGGCAATGATCCTTTGTCAATGGCCATCCATCCCTTCCTTCTTTCAATGCACCCTCATTAGGAAGCCTTCCACAACCTCATTCCTCAAGAGCTCAAAGGCTAGTGAGGGAAACAATGGGAGAGAGCTGAGACAGGAGGACATATGCCAGGGTCATGGCAGGGTAGAACAAATGGGCAGGGCCAGCTCCTGTAAATAGCCCTACCCCAGGTCAAGGGTTTGATCATGTGAGAGGACCCAGGGCATCTTTAGCAAAGAAACCAACATATGCCAAGCATTCAAGGTGGAAGGGGCAAGACCTCTCTGAAGATTGAGAGTCATTCAGCACAACCGCAGAGTGAGCAAGAGGAGAGGGGTGTCTGGTCACTGAAATGGGATATCCCGAGGCCACCGAGAGGGACTGAGGTCTGGTTGGAAAGGCAGGTGGCCTTGCAGGCAGGGGGAAAGAATCTGAACCTTATCCTAGATGCAGCAAAGAAACTGATGATTTTAACTCTTGGAGTCTGCTCAGAGGCGCGTGATAAGCTCCTGCAGGCCACTGGTTGGACCTAATACTGTTGTCCCACAGAACTCGTGACTCCTTCATGGTGACAAATGATGCCACCTTTCATGTCACTTGTTTACACACACACACACACACACACACACATTTGCTCTATTCGCTGTCTTGTTTAAAAATAACTTTGCTCTAATAGCCCTATTCATCACCTGTCTGTCAAATTGTCTCACTGTGCTGGTTTGCATGTTGCTGGGATGCTGGATGCTAAACTACCCATATTTCAAATATATTAGCAGGGTCACCCAGGTCAACGGGTTCCAGCAGGGCTTCAGACTAAGACGAGAACCAAAGCCCTAACAATGTATTTAGGAAAACTTGCCAACGAAAACCCTAGGGGTCACAGCAGGTGTTGTCTGATGCTGTGTCAGCTCCCCACCCCTCAACCCCACTGACCCGCGTTTTAATGGCTATAACAAGGGACGCAGCCATGCCAACAGGATGAGGATGTAATGCTTTGGTATGTTGTAGAAAGGGTTTCCAGGAGCCAGACCCCACTCAACAGCAACTAACAATAGCTTTGCCCTATGGCCCATTAGTTTTGTCATTTTGCACAATTTCCTCACTGTGAAATAAAAATGGTCATGCTCCACTTAACATGGAGGGGTATTATAAAAGTAAAGATGATGATACACAGAATCCTTTGACAAATTCCACCAACTGGAACCCTAAATCCCAGCAAAAATGACATGGGGGCCACGTCTGTGGAGCTATAGAAAGGAGGAAAGTCCAGCTCTACAGCTGCCCAAGAATGAGTCCTATGAAGCAGAGGTCAGACATACCTACACCCTCCATCCTTCTTTATTCTGTTTGGAAACGGTCTCTTCTCTGGCACTTCCTCTTGGCTGGGTTTGAGAGTCTGTTGCAGTGGTCCCACTGAATTTACAGATAATACACTACTCAGGATTATGAGTTAACAGGGCACAACTCAGGATCAGAAAGGTTAAGGATACAGTTCTTCTGCATACAGTGAATTTTCTCAGTAGTACCATCTGATGCTCAGCCTCTCAGTCACATGGACAGTTGGTCTCTGCCCTGCTCAGGCAAGAGTTACAAAGTTCCTTTAGCACTGATAAATGTCCAAAGGACATCCACTTTGCAAGCCAGCCCCCTGCTGCAAGTCACTTAGTTTGACTTCGGTGGGCCAGGAAGCCCACCCCTCTGTCTCATGGTCGCGATACTTGTTTCTGCTGTCTCCACTGCTTTTCAAGTGTGCTGACGCTGTGCCTCTTCTTCCTTGATGATCTTGAGATTCTCTCCTTCCTGTTTGTGAGATGATTCACTCTGCACCCAGGAGACTGGTGGAGCCATCCAATCCTCATGTTAGAGTCCCAGCCACCTTATTTTCATGATCCCACCCAGTCATTTGATGGGAGTTACAAGCTGTGGATAGAAAGCCATACTCCTCCCTATGTGGGTGGTAAAGACACATGGCGAGAACAGGGACAGAGAGGAGCATGCTCGTGCTGAATTTGACAGGGAGGAGGAGGAGGGTTCTGCAGGCACTGACACCTGGAGGCTCACTCGCAGGTGACACTGAGCGAGAATAGCCGTCTGTGATTACCTGGGCACCATGGAAGCTGTGGCAAGGGTCCCGGAGTCCTGGAACTAAGAGGGAAGTGAGTTGAGGCCCGCTCACTGCCACAGGCTCTCTGTGGCTGTACCTCCAGTGCTCAGAGGTTCTCCACAAATGCCAGGGGAACAGAGTTCAATTGAGGCTGGATGTTCTACATCTTCTATCATTTGGGCACAGTAGTGAGCTGGTCAACTGTTTCTTCAGGGACGGAGGAACCCAAACACCTGCATCTGTGGCAGTCGTGGTTTCCTGTTCTCAGATCACTCTCCCGTGGCCAAGTACAAGGCCCTGACAGTTTAAAAAGAGGCTCCCCAAATTCCGGAATATTTAGCCATCAACTCCCACTGGCTGGCAAGGGTGGCCTGTAGAACAACACTGAGGAGCCATCCGAAGGATGCTCTTGGTATCTTAGAGCCTCTCCAAGAAATTACTACAAATAGACAACGAGCCATTTTCTATAATAAACATTTGCACTTCAGTTTGGTTAAGTAAAAATCAGCCTCTAAGGGATTTTTATGGTGTATTTTTCTTTTGCTCTGTAAAAAAGAGGTGTGCTTGCAAACCAGAGAGATGTTTTCTAATTTACCTTTCTGTCATGTCAATAAGCAGGGCTGCCTAGAGCACCACAGGGTAGAGGCTCTTCGCTTTCTCTCCCTGCACCTGCTGGATCAGACGTGTGGTCTTAACACAGGCTCATCCCCTCTCTGCTGCGAACCTAACAGTTTTCCTCAACAGTACACCTCCATGACAAACCAGCTGTGAGAGTGCTGCCCAGCCTTCATCTCCATCCACATTCGACAGGGGAGTGAATAACTCCCATTTACTGAGCTTACCAAGGGAATACACATACAACGCCATGTACAATGTAAAGTGTGCGGATGTCTGCAGTTATATCACACCCTCGTGAGATGTCCCCTTAAAGAAGCATGCCTCTGAATTACACCCAAACCAGACTAGCTGTCTTTCAGTCGATTCAGACTGCTGAGGGACAGGAGAACTGTAATCCAGAAGGATTGCAGGGACTGATTTTCCAGAAGAACATCACTCGAGCTTGCTTCTGAGACTGTGGCAGTCACATAATCTGGTGTCAATTTGAGGATAAAGAGTGAAGGGGTGGAGTTTAGCCTGTCAATCAGATCACAGCTTGATGACCTCATTTGGGGTACAAAGGCGATAAATAGCTGACAAGACACAAGGAACTATGCTAGTGCCCCGAACTGAAGGACCCACGTGGAGACCCCTGCCAGTGCTGAGACGCTTACGCTGCCACTGGATCCCCAGGACTTTCCACCCACTGGCCTGTGAGCATCCTGTATTCGGCGTCATTGCATGTGTTTTGCGAGTCTGAAGAGGAATTTATAGATTGATATCAGACATATGGGCTAATACCAGACTTATGGACTTGATCTGGACTGGGCTGGGATGTTTCCTCAATATTCAACCAGTTTTGTATATAAAACTCTTACTGACACACATATGTGTTTCTATGAGTTTGTTTCTCTAGTGTACCCAGACTAACACAGAGACCCTTTGGATGTATTCAAACTTGGAATCTTTTAGTTAGTAGTTGAGGCCTTAACTGTTGGCACCACCCAGGAACTATCTGCAAATCGTAAGGACTTACAAGCTTTAGAGGTGCTTGGGTTAAGCCTGCAAATTTAGGGTGACATCAATTACTCAGAGTGCAATAAACACAACACTTGTAAAAATTTCTCCTCTTTCCTATTACTGTACTTCATCTGTATTTTCAGAAGCAAAATAAGAACCACAAAAAATGGGGTTCCTGGAATTCCTTCTAAGACACCTTGTCAAAATAGACCTTCGATTTTCTGTGTCTTTCCTTCGCAGAAGACAAATGAAAATTCAATCTAAGAGCCATTTTCTTTTGTTAGTAGACGAGAAATCAAATCAGTCTTTATTTTGAAAGAAGATGTACAATTCAATAAAATGGGCAAACCTTTCCATTTTTCCCAGGAGGCATTGGACTGAAGCCATCCCAAGGAGCCTTCCACGGCTCTTAGCGCCGACAACCCCACACTGTAGAGAGGAATGGTGAGCCTAAAACCATAGGCTCTTGTGTCAGACCTTGAGTTGGAAGCCCAGTGCTGATGCTCATTAGCTGCGTAGCTTTCAAGCAAATCATATATCCCTTCTAACTGTTGGTCTTCTCATCTGTAGCATGAGCGCATCTTCTAGTGAAGCGAGAAGCCTGACTGGAGAGTGCATGTGAAGCTCTTAGCACAGGCCCGGACAGAGCAGGCACTCCATAAGTACTCAGGATAATGATGCGTTCTCCAGATGCACCAAACACTTAGGCCACTAGCGTATTTTTTTCTCCTCTTGTCGGTCACAGGAATACACAGGGAATAGGTGTTCAACCATTCTGAGAAAATACTTATCAACTGTTGAGTTGTGCCGTGCATCAAAAGAAAGAGGGCTATGCTCAAGACAAGAAGAAAGTCCTCGTGGAGCACAGAGGGTATCTCTTCTGGGGGGTGGGGTACTTTGCTAGTTCAGGTCAAAACAGGGACCCTGTTCTGAAGCACATGGTGTCAGGGGTTGTCTCGGGGTAGTTTTTGTTTGAAGGACTCTCCCCAGGTGACTTCCTGGCTCAGGTTTCCACTGGAGAGACCACCCTTCTGGAAGGGCCCTCAGTGCCCACACCCCGAGCTCTTCCGCATAAACTGAAAAGCTTGGCCCAAAGGAGATGTGCTGTGCCAGGTTGTCTAGAGGAACAAATCCAGTATATGTATACTGGATGTATAGAAAAGAGATTTATATCAAGAAATAATTATATCAAGAAATAATTATATATCAAGAAGGCATCCAAGCCCAGTCCTACTCATGCCCATAAGTCCAGTGCTAGTTCATAATTCCCTCTTCAGACTCA
>NW_022103913.1:6828534-6844169 GCF_000313985.2 Echinops telfairi
GAGCTGATACCAAGGACTCAAGTAGAAAGCAGATGTTTTGAGAATGATGATGGCAATAGAAATGTGCTTGGCACAATGGACATGTGTATGGATTGTGATAAGGGTTGTACAAGCTCCCAGTAAACTGATTTAAAAATAAAAAGAGAGAAAAGTGTTACTCTGCGTGACCATGTGGTCGTTGAACCTAAGGAACCCACACTTCCCTAAATGTGAAAGGTAAAGAAAGATATTAATGGTTCCATTTAGAGCAACGTATCTATTTCCGAGAGAATTCTTTTAGAACACCCAGAGTGCGCTTTCCCCCACCTCCTCAGCAATAAGGAACAACTAAAAGCGTTTAAAGCAAGGCACCGCGAAAAGCCTTCACATGGGAGTGACGCTCCATAATTCTCTACAGAAGGGCAGAAATTAATTTCCTAACGTAATAACATGGTACCGCACTGTGTTTAATATTTACATTTTCTCCTTGCTTATTGCTAAAATATTTCTATGCTAACGGATGTAGCAACACATCGACGGAGAACTGCCAAAGATCCAAGCTGGATTCGGAAGAGGTAATGGAATGAGGAATATAATTGCTCAGTTAGATGGATCTTGGCTGGAAAGGGAGATGACCAGAGCGATGCTTACTTTTGCTTTACTGACTATGCAAAGGTATTTTGACCTTGTGAATCAATCAACCAATTGTAGGTAGCATGGAGAACACTGGACATCGCAGGAACACTGCACTATGCTCATGCAGAACCTGTACAAAAATCAAGAGATTGTCGTTCACATAGAACCAGGGGATTCTTGTTTAAAACCAGGAAACGTGTGTGTCAGGGTTGAATCTTTTCACCAAACTTATCCAATCTGGATGCTGAGCAAAGAATCTGAAAAGGTGGCCAGTCATAGTATTTTCAGTCCCCTCTGATGTATATGAAAGCCGAACACTGAATAAGGATAACTGAAGAAGAATGACACATTGGAATTATGGTGCTGGTGAAGAATATTGCCTATACTATCGACTGCCAGAAGAACAAACAAATTTGTCTTGGAAGAAGCACAGCAAAATGCTTCTTTGAAGCGAGGATAAAGACTCCATCCCGCACACGCTGGGCATGCTGTCAGGAGGATCAGTCTGCAGAAACACACCACCCACGGAAAAGCAGAGGGCCAGGAAGAAAGGGGGAGATCCCCAATGATGCGCACTACACGAGGGCCGGGTGTTCATAGCGATGGCTAGGAAGAAGGTGCAAGACTGAGACGTGCTTCTTCTGTGGTGCACGGGGTCACTGAGTCTGTCTCACCCAGTAGCTCTTGACAACAACAACATCAAACATCCTACAATGTGTGGTTGTTTGTTTTTACCAGTGAGTGCCCAGCCCAAGAATATCTCCTGTGTTAAAGATCTGGGGTACGATGCTCTATAAAGAAGGCATGAGTCATCTTAACACCAATTTGGAAATCAAGAGGTTGACTTAATTAAAAAGCCAGAGGGAGTCCTGATCCGTGGAAATAGCATGTTTCCCAAAAGCAACGGTTTGAGAAGTTCAAGGTAAAACCTGAATATTCACATGGAATTGTTCCGCTATTTACAGATTTTATCATGTGAGTGATGACAGTGTCTTGAAATTCATATCCCTTTAGAAAAAAGAAACATTTCACCAAAATCTGAGATACACCATTCTGAGAATCACGATCCTGAGCAGACTGTGCGGGTTAGCAGGAAGACAGCATTCAGGAAGGGTAACCACTCTGAAACGGTCACCCTGGGCACACACCTTGAGAGCCTCTAATAAATTCTTTGGCCACAATGATAATGACTGAACGCCCAGACCCTGAGCCGTGGCCTCCCGCTCAGGTCACAGGGAGCCCAAACCCTGCTTGCCATTCTCGCTGTCGACTGCTCCCTGTGCTGTGCTGCCTCAAATGTCCTCTGCTGGAAACTATGGGCCTCTATGAACCCTGGGAACATCCTCAGTTCCTTCAGAATTCCCTAAGCCTTTCCAAAAGTCTCCCAGTGGAATTTCCCTAAACACAAATAGCCTTAAAAAGATCTGAGAGAAGTCCTTCCAGATAGAGTTCATGCTCTCACCAAAGCCCTTGCTGGCCTCCTTCACCAACAAGAAGACTCGCCAAGCACTTTCCCCAAGCCTGGGGCTACTACCCTCAGTCAGGCCACCGCACCTCTCCCAGTTACAGCCCCTCGGGCCCAGCAAAGGTTTCCTCTCAAAGAGTCTTGGACTTTCCTGAGGAGCAATGCAGAGACCTGAAGTGGCCTGGGCTGAGGTTCCCAGCCTTGTCAGTACTTCTCAATAATACCTAGACTTCTAGAAGGGGAGGGAGATAGACCTGGGTTTAACAGCCTCACACTTGGGAATGAGCCATAGTACAAGCGGTCTTGTTCTGTTATATTTATAAAGGAAGAGGATGAAGTCACTTTCAAAGAGTGACATGCTAAGGCCCAAGAATGATCCAATGCCCAGAATTAACTCCTTCAGGCATGAACCACAAGACCTGGGATTCCACCAGGAGAGTTTCATGTGTCACCCATGGTCTCTTGTGTCCAAATCTGAACTCTACTCCATTGATGCCTCACAGGTGCAAGTTCCTTAGTGCCTCTAAGGTAGACTTTCCCAGTTCAGAGGACAGAGTAGAACTACCCTCAGCACCTCTTAGCTCACCACGCATGGCATCTGCCCCAAGGGGGGCCTTTGTGCTGGGTGGAAGCAGGCTAACATGGTAGCCCTTGCAGAGATGATTCAGATAACAGGGAACAAGAAGACAAAACAAGTCCTGAAACCGGGGTGCTTGTTCCAGGTGCCAGGGAATACGATCCCAGCTGCAGATGAGCACGGCTGTATCTTACAGGCTGAGGTCCAGGTGTCAGTCCACTCTGTCTCATAGTTGAAGGAACACACTTGCCTCATCACAGGTACCTGACACAGACTAGCTGCTCAGTGAAAAATGGACTCTAAATGGTTGCCGGGCAAATGCTCCTGGCCTGGGAGTTGACTTCTCATTGCCCGAAGGAGGAAGGAGATACAGAGTGAAGCAGCTTGGGAATGAATGGACATGTGCTCTCCTGCCACGAGGGCCTTCAGGCCCCGGGCAGAGGGATAGAGGTCACTGTCTAAGTCTCGATCATTATTGCTCTTGTCAAGTCAAATATACCTCATCATGATCCAGTGTTATTAAAGCAACCAACGTGGGTCAGTTGTCCTTTTAAATGTTTTGTTTTTCCTGAAGGTTTAGGCCTATAAGGACTTCATTCCAGGTCCTCTTCATGATCTGGGGACATAAGCATTGTAAACATCTTGATGCTTAAGCAGATCTTGAACTATTAATGGGACACTAGCCTAGATAAACCATTAATAGAATTGCTAAATGCAGAGAGAACTAAGTATTTTACAAACAATACAACATATGAGGATGAATTTAAAGAAGGAAGCCTCTGGATAAATTGGGTCCTTTGGGTAGTGAATTGTCTATATTGGTTTGGCTGGGGTAGGAGCCCCACTGCTTAGGCTAACCACGAGTCTGGCTGCCACCAGGAAGGAGCTAGGTGTCATTAAAAGAGTTGACCTTCAGTAGATAGAGGTATAATATCATATTCTTTGATGTAATGTGAATGCAACCTATCAATTGAAGAAGGAATTCTCTATGGTGAGTTGTGCCTGTAAACCAGGCGTCCTCAAACTGCGGCCCGCGGGCCACACGTGGCCCACTGAGACCATTGATCCAGCCCGCCGAGTGTTATTGCCCTGTTTGTTTTTTTAACTCAAAATAAGATATGTGCAGTGTGCATAGGAATTTGTTCATAGTTTTTTTAAACTATAGTCCGGCCCTCCTACAGGTTTGAGGGACAGTGAACTGGCCCCTGTTTAAAAAGTTTGAGGACCCTTGCCTAAATTATAAATGATATTCCGGCAGAAACCTCACTACTCTACACTCCTCCTGTCACCTGGTCCATGGGTCTTGGGGATGCAAGCCCGCAATCTGTTGGACTCACCTGCCTCCTGCAAGTGTGTAAGCCAATTGCTTGAATTAAGCCTCAACCTCAAATTCTCTGTCACGCTCTTTATTGATATATAGATGAGTGTTGCACTCACATCACTATTTCTTAACTATTGCACTGTTATCAAGTTGATTGTGAATCACAGTGACCTGTATAGGGCTGTATATAGGGTTATATATAGACCCTACATAGGGTTTCTGAGACTATAAACCTTTATGGGGACGGAGAGCCTCATCTTTCTCCTGTGGAGTGGCTGGTGGATTTGAAGCGCTGCCCTCGGCGTTAGCAACCCAGCATGTAGCCCAGAGCTTCCCTGTGCTCCATAAACCTGAACTATCCCAAGACTTGCTGGAACACTGCTTTTAAGACACCCTAAATCCTAGTGCTGAACTAAGACTCCTGCCATGTTATTTCCAGAACGTCAGCTGTAACCCTGTGTTTTCGGTCTCAGCATCAGCTTCTCTTTCTGTGTTTTTCCTCAGTGATGAGCCACTTTTATTTAACCACTCATGTCACCACCTTTGCTGTGGCCATTCAATGGGCTTGTGGTTACAGCTAGTGGTATTATCTTTGTACAGTATTCATAACTGTGAAGTCAGCTCCGAGAATTCCACTAAATTACTAGCTCAGTGGATTTGGCGGTGGGAAGCAAGACAAGCAGGAGCACCTCTCAGCTGGGTGCCTCCTGGTTGGCACCCAGTCACAAACCCCGAGTCTTCTTCCATCCATGTTGGGAACAGGGGATCGTTTCTGCAGCTGGCAGCTTCTGCTTTGAGATAACAGTGGTTTTCCAAGTGCGGGTGGTAGACCTTTCAGAGTTTCTCTTCCTCCAGCGGCCCTGCCTGCTGCTCTGGGAATAAGAAGGCAGGAGAGGGGCACTGTCTTTAGAGGAATCCAGGTCATCCTTGGAAGGGTGCCATTTGACCCTTATCAACTGTTGGAGTCAGCAGGGGGGAAAGATAGCATTACTAACCACATGATATTGAACTGTACAAGGTCCAATACTCTGATTAAAGCTGTTCAGGTCCTTCCAATCCAGTCACATTTACCAGCCTTTAATGTGAACAGTATCTCCTTATTCCCACTAAGAAAAAGGTGAAGATCAAGTTCTAATCAGCTTTCACACTTCCCTGAACCTTCTCCATCAATCACGTCCCAGTTCTCCGGACCACGGTTTCTCAATTACTGGCAAGCATTGTTCCTTATTTTGCACAACCCTTGCATAGTGAATCTTCCAGTCTTTCTCAAGGAAACTTCCATTCTACCTAACCAGTCTAGTAACTTCTTGAGAGCCTAACTGGGGCCAAGTACACCATAGGTGCCCTGTACATGCCTGTCACTTTGGGTATGAGTCGCTAGGATGCTAGTCAGCCCTGGAAACCCAAAGAAAATAATATACCCACCCCCAGTGAAAACAACCCTGTACTTTAACTTGAAAATCTAGAATTAACTTGATATACCATGACGAGGATTCAGCAATCTTAACTAGAATACAACTGAGAACTAAATGAATGCATAAACGTAGGCTGAGTATGGAAAGATGAACGTAGATAAATAAAGACTCACTGACAAATCCACAGAGACTCTGTGGCAGGTGCTGGAGGGTGAGAGAAAACCATTGATAGGGCTTTCCCAGGTGCCCTAAGATGACGGTGCTGGGTGTAACCACCTCTTGGCTATTGACAGCAGGGCAGTTATGCACTTGCAGTGAACTCTGCAGCAGAGTGCAGAAGGCATGGGAAGGCATGCAGAGGGTAATGATGCCTGGTTCGATGGAGGAAACACACCAGCATATTGTCAAAAAGGAGCACTCCAGAGGAGCGTCAGCCACCTGCTGCAGCACACACATAGTAAACCCTTTTGAAGACCCTAGCAGTGTGAGCAGGTTGGGTCAAGAGTGGTGTGCCTTAAGCATATTAAATAATCATGTTCACTGCTACCTTTACCTCAGCAGCTATTCTCTTCCAGGGTCAGAGGTAAGTGATGTCTATATTTTACTTAAAATGCTCACAACAGAGACATACGCATGCTTTTGTTCAGTATAGCATTATTCACAATAGCCAAAGCATGGAAACAGACAAGATGTCCTTCAGCTGATGAAGAGCCATGAAGAATGCAGTGCATAGGTACAGTGGAATGCACCCCAATCACAAAGAACACGGATGCGCTCATGAAATGTATTCTACCACGAATGCATCCAAAGGGCATCATGCTCAGGGAAGTAAGTCAATCACAGAAGGAACAATTATGGTATAATCTCATTTTTATGAGAAGACAAGAACAGCTATCTTTCCACACACAGAGATCAATGTTTACTGGTGGTTTCCTCAGATGGGGGCGTGCGGGCATCACCCCATAGATCGTCGATACTTGTTAGCCAGACGTCAACGTAGGTATCATGAGCACAGCCTGAGCAAGTAAACAATGCCACCAAGAAGCACCCATGACGCAAGGCGAAAAGATGTCTGTGCCCAACAATATCACACACACAGTCAGCAACAACTAAAACTGAGTGTATGGCCACACAGATCCGTGTGTATGCATGTAAACATATATATGCACAGGTATGTGCATAGTATGTATAGACAGAAATATCTATGCACACAAATATACTCATGGAGGACACAGTTACAGATACTTCTTAGACACAACCAAATAGCTCACAAGATTGATTTTCTGGTTTTGAAACTTTAGGGCCTTAGCATCATGACACAACTCAGTTGTTTGGCGTAATAAAGTTTTCACAATGTCTTCTGCATCCTAATGAGGAGAGTTGCATCTGGAGTCCTAAAAGCTTTTGAGCAGCCATCTACGATAAAACTATGGATCTCTACTCTTAAAGAACATTTGCCCAAAGCCCATCTGTAGACAATGGGACATCACCCCACAGAGGGGTCACAGGGAAGGGATGAGTCAACCAGGACACAGTACAGCACCGATGAACCATACACTATTCCCCTGGTTCCAGTGCTGCCTCTCACTTCAGACTAGACCAGAGCCTGTACACAGGCACAGATAAAAGATACGAGCTCACCATGCCTGGAATCCAGAATGGGGCTGGGAACAGCCACACCAGAAGGGTAAAAGGAAGGTGGGGAGAGGAGGGGAGGAAGGAGGAACTGATCACAGTGATGAACACATCATCACCACCACCTACGCCCCTCCAGGAAGATGAACAGCAGAAACCACGAGGGAAGGGAGACAGCAGTGTAAGCTAAGAAAATAATAACGATTTAGAATTTATCAAGGGGTCATGAGGGTTGAGGGTGGGGAGAGGAGCTGATACCAAGGGCGCCATAGAAAGTCAATGTCTGGAAAAGAATGATGGCAACATATGTACAAATATGCTTGATACGATTGCTGTACGGATTGTTATTGGAGTTGTAAGAGCCCCCAATAAAATGACCTTTTTATAATAATTATAAAAGAACATTTTGGAAAGAATAAAATAGTCCACAGTGCTAATAGTCTGCACAAGTCATGGCTAATCTACCCCAAGACCAGAAGAACTCAGGGGTGTCCAGTTTACATGACCAACAGTTTCTGAGCAGCGTCACAATAAATAGGCTCTAAGGAAAATTGGAGAAAAGCACGGAACATAACTCACATTCTTACAAAGTCCAGACGGACTGAAATAAGAGGGCTCCCACGGCTATTGCCCCACAATATTCTTGAAACCTTTAAACTCAAAGTAGCCTGAGATCACCTTTTAGCAAAATCGCAGATTAGCACACGAAATAAAAATGTAGGCAGGGTGTATGACGACCCCTTCTAAAAATCATTTTTTGAGGCAATTACACAAAAGGAAAGATGAGAAGATCAGGCAGCACTGGAAATGGACCCACTGGACTACAAGCAGAGGACACTGAGACACCGTGAAAATGTAGCTCGTGTCACTAACCGATCTGCTCGGAGATTGCCAAGGGGGAATCTAATTGGCTATACAAACTTTCATCAAAATCACAATAAAATATTATTTAAAAAATACAAGGAACATAAGTACTTATATTCTCATTTGACAGATGAGTAAACTGAGGCTCAGAAGGGTTTACCATACAGCAAACTTTAGACCTGTGCTATCAGACCCCAACCAATCTAACTCTTTCAATTGCTGTTCATTCTGAAGCTATACTATCCATCAGAGTTGCCTTCCCAGGGCACTTCTGTTTGGTACAGTTGAAGTTTCTGTGCTTTCTTGTCCTCATTATCAATATCTTGAAGAATATTAAATAACCATAAGTTCTCTGAGGGTAATGAGATGATCATAACTTTCAGTTATGAGAATAACCCCTTGTGGTTGATAGCGGGAAAGTACCTCCAGCTGACAGGACACCTTGCTTGGGAATCTGTAGTAAAAGTTTTTAACATGGAATCAGAGGTAAGATTCTCTGAAATATGTCACTCGGTCTGACCCCTCCCACGAAGAATCAAGCTCAGTCATTCTGGAGACCCAAGGCAATGGCTCTCGATGCTGGAATGCTGGTTGACTGGAATGATGCCTGGGCACAACGTGCTTTTGGCTCCTAAATCATACACTCTTGGCTCTAAATCTTCCCGGGGTCAGACCAAGCACCCTGATATAACTTCTGTTCAGGAAGCCAACCCCACTTGCATCTTTTTTTAATGGAGACCTTTCTCTTCACTACAGCATCTGCCAAACGCGGCAGCAGGACACAGGGCATGGCCCTTCTAGTCACAAGTGAGCGTCCCAGGGGTGGACAGCTATTTGTAGGAACTTCGTTGAGTGACCAGCAACCTGTGTATGGCATGTGTGGTACAGCTTGGAACAAAAACCTGGAACATTCCATTTGAAAGACTTTGTAGACCCAGAACGTGGCAAAGTTAACTAGTCTTTACAACACACCGTGTGCCATGTCCCAACCTCCCTTGCAAGTAGTTTGAAGTCACGTGACTAGTTCTTTCCAATGGGCCGTCAGCAGAACTGGGTGGTGTGGTTTCCAGGCCAAGACAGTCACAGCCACTAATGTCTTTTCTCCATTTCCTTCCTGAGCCACGTGTTCACAGTGGCAAAGCTTTCAGATGGAAACAGCCTGTATCCTGGAATCCTCCCTCAGGAGAGAATTGTCTTGGCAAATTACCAACCTACACTAAACTGTACGAGTGACAAATAAACTTGTATTCTACTATAGCCTTGATATTTGGGAAACTGGTTTTATACAACATAAGTTAGTCTACCCTGACTAATACATTGAGCTACGGTAGTCAGAGGCCCCATCTGAGTTAGTTAAAGTTTATTGTGCCAACCTGGCCAATAAACACATGTGGGGTTAATTGAAGGGCAGAGGGATAAATGGCTCGGTGAGCCTCGCCTATCTAGTTCTTCGGTCTCTTGCTTTGTGATGATCAGATCAGGGTGCAGCTGCCTTAGCCAGTTCCCTGCTTCAGCTGGCAAGGCTCACTTCTTACAAGACACCCCCGAGGAGAAGCCACATGGACCTACACCGATGCAGCCCTGGGTGCTGGAGCAGCCGTGTGGAGACCCCTGCCAGCACTGAGATGCTTACACGTTCACTGACTCGGCTTTCCTCCTGCAGTCGGCATCATACTGTGTGTTTTGTGAGATGGAGGAGGACTTTGTGGATTGCTGTCAGACATATGGGTTAATGTTGGACTTGTGGGCTTGGGCAGCACTGGGCTGGGATGTTTTCTTGATGTGCACTTACCCTTTCTATAAAACTCTCTTATTCATGAGTTTCTGTGGATTTGTTTCTCTAAAGTACCCAGACTCACACACCATTCAATGAACCCATTTGGGAAAAAAAGATGAAGAGACAAAAACATAAAGAGAATTTGAAAAACTTCGAGAAAACAATAGTCTTTTAAAATTGGCCTAACGTTTGAACAATCTCAGGACCTGTCCATCACAATGTTGGGTGGGGGTGGGGCTCAGTTTTTCCTGATTTCCTATGAGATGTCTGTACACCTTCCAGCAAGGAGTTAGAGCAGGCTTCTTTCCCTCCAACAGTAGAGCCCTAATTAACATCACCTACATTTCCAAGCAAGAACACACAAAATTCCAGAAACAAGAAGGCTACCTTTGTCTACAGACACCCACTGAGCTATCCAGAGTCCAGGACTGGAATCAGGCCACTCCTGTCTTGCATCAAAAGTGGTGTCCCTCCACTTAGGAGCTGCCATTCCAATACCATTCCAACAACCAAGGAAAGAGATGAACAGCTCCTTGCTGAAATTTGAGTTCATGAAACATCTACCTTGATATCTCAGAAATGTCAAAGGTTCTCAGATGTTTCTCACACTGTTATCCTCCCACAAATGATAACCTCAAGCTTATTGTTAGAATAATGTTCAACTCGCTAGAAAATAACAGGGACTCATTGACACATGGTTTCTTCAGTCTCCTGGCTGCCAAGCCAGTATGTGAGTTACACCTCCCTCTTTATGGAGAGAAAAGAGTTCATCTGAAAGGAGTGAATGGGAGTGGGTAGCTGAGACATAAAACGGTGTAATAGACAACAACACATGGATGTTTTCATGGAGAAATCAGCTATAACTAAGAGGAAAAGACCAAATGAACAAGCTTTCTATTTTTCCAGAGATCAGATAGTTTGTAGATGCTGCCATTGAATGGATGTCTTGCTTTGGTTTCAAAACCAGGAAACAAAGGGTCCCAAGAGGCTGTCCTTTGTGTTCCAAGAAGCCTTTTCTCCATCACTGGGAAGCAGGGCACAGTGGCAGTCCTCACTCTGCCTCTCTCTCCACTCTGACCAACAGAAGCCACCAGTCCACTAGAACAAATTAGATATGCTGCCCAGACCCTCTGTGCTGGACTTTCTGCTGCCACTTAAGCAGAATGTCATGCACTCATGCATTTCTCTGCTGCTTATATCCTAGAGAACTTGAATCCAGCCGAGTCAGGTGAAACTATTCGGAGGTCAGCGCTGTCATCTCTCCAAAGAGACGTCAATCTTCTTAAGAACAGGTGGCAGGGATGACCTGTTATTTCCAGGCCTCTTCCTTGCCCTTTGTGCAGAGGAAATGAATCAGTGGGTCAAGTATGAGATCTGTAGTTAGATCACCAGGTTGACATAACTGACCACATTGCTTTGGATACATGGTTTAAATGTTCTAGACCTCAGGTTCCTCATCTGTGACAGGGGATCATGTCAGGACTTACCTCACTGGGTTGGGATGAGGGTTAAATGAGTTGGTGCACATAAAGCTTTCAGCACAATCTATATACCAATATTCAATGAAATAATTTTCACAACAACTCCAACCTGGACACAAGCAAAATGCCTACCAAGAACTGAGTGGACAAACAAAGCATCATGGAGTCCGGATGCCTGCACAACATGCATGAACCCTGGACACATCAGCTGAGAAAATGCCGTCACCTGAAGGCAAATACTGGACCATCTCACTGGCACGAAATAAGCAATTATGTGGAAACTCAAGATTATTTGTGGTTATAGTAGTGAGAGGGAAGAAAGGGTTATTTAGGCAGAAATTCATTTCTATGACTAGTTTGGGGATCATTGACAAAGAATAGCCGGCATGGTTCCACGGCATGGAGAGTGTAGCCCATGGCACGGCCCGGTGCTGTAGACAGTGGTGAGGTGGTTTATGTTCTGTCAGGTAGACAGATACTCACCAGAGTTGCCCAGCGCCGATACATGGGGGAGCTGGTCAATGCGAGGATGACTAATAGCAATACTAGAATCACTGCCCTTTGGGAGCTAATTGACAAAACAGCAAACCAATGTCAGCTTGTGCTCTTGAGCGACGAACTGAAACATGTAATCACCGAGCTTCTGCTATGTGCCAGAAACACTTCATTGTTTCATTCTCCACCCCCACCCCCTTTTAGAATTCTATCTTCATTGTAGAATAGAACGAATTAATCCCATTTTACAAACGAAAAATGCCACGGTGGTTAAAGGGCACATGATTGACATTGCCCAACAACAGAAATCAAACAATTTTCAGGAGTGAAAGTCAGGTTTGACCCCAATTCATGTAAGGGCTGCCCTTTTCTCTGCCATGCCTTGCACAATAGCCTGCAGCCTGGTCACCGCGGGCAGCATAGAAGCTCCCAGAAAGAGTGCTCTTGACTTCCTCGTTAGGAGGATCAAGGGTACGAGATGAGAGTGGAAGTGGGAACTGTTATCATCAATGCACAAAAGTGTACCATGAAATTACATTTCAGGATTCACGGTAGTCTCACAACTTTCTATAGAAATCTGGTATCCTAAGATGCAGTTCCGATTTTGCTAGACTGCAGGCCTTATAGCCCACCACTGTTGTCTGTGTGCATAGAACTACCCTCTACCTGCAGATAATACTGTGCCTGCACCCAACACTGAGTCTGGGTCGCCAGTGGCATATTGGACTAAATAGAAAGCTGGGTAATCAAAAGAATATGCAAGGAAGACAAATTAAGTAGACAGTGAAGTGAAGAAAAACGTGTGTTCTCCTATCAACTACTCCCTCTCTGCTAACTTTAGGGTTAAAAGTAAGTTGCAAAGCACCACCTCAAATCATTGGCTTTTCTTAGGAAAATGGTGTCCATGCTGATCACTTCCCGATACTGATAAGAAGAGCATGAGGTTTCATTGTCTTAGGGACACAGTCAATAATTTTATGATGTGGTACAGTCTACAAACGGCCAACTATCTTGGGCAGGGAGCCTACTCCCTAACACATTGGAGGGGGAGAAATATAACAGAAAGTAGTTCCATGCCAAGTCAAGAAGGGAAATGACAATAAAATGAGGGTGAGAAAAATCATCAGGGTAAAAAAAGAGGAGCCAGGATTTTCCACTGGCGCCATCTGTCAGTCTGTCCTACTGGGGCAGCTCCTGTGTTTCTGCTACTAGATTCTATCTCATTGGTATTTCAAATGCCAGCTTGAGTTATCATTGATGGCCAAGTGGCAACTGAGCTTCCAGACCAGCCACAAAGAAAGACCTGTCAACCTACTTCCTAAAATTAGCCAACGAACCTCCAGAATTCCCAATAGAATCATGGCTGAGATAGTACTCAAAGACAGCCTGAAAACACGGGGAACACCCAGAAGCTGCACAGTACATGGAGCATCCCACCACTGCGAAGATGGTGCACGTGCGCCAGAGGATGCTTCATTCTGCGCGTGGCCATGAGACAGGACCAAGTTGACAGCAATAAACCACAATAAGGATACACCCACAGTATTTCCCCAAAGCTAAACGGTTTTTAAAAGAAGACTCAGGAAATGCAATGTACCTACAGAAGGTGATCCTTTAGAAAGGTGGGATTATAAAAGGATAATCATGTAGGATGGGAAATCAAGATGTATGCCTACAAAGTCATAGAACATGTCTATCAACACAAATGGGAAGCTATATCAAAACATGAAGCTATTGCTTCTTGACATAACCTCCATCTAGGTCTACATACTTCTTAAGGCACTGTTTCCACCTTTTACCTCTTCCCTCCAAATTCTATATTCTTTGTGCCATGCCTTTTCGGTGTTCCTTGAGTTTGGGGAACAAAAACAAGTCTGCAGGGGAAATGTCAGGGCCACGGAGTGTATAAGGTAAGATTCCTGAAGAAATTATCATAGAACAGCGCTGCTTCCTTTAAAGACACCTGCTCAGGTGTACTGCCGTGATGGAGGGGTGGGAAGGGGAAAAAATCCTCAGTACAGGATCGCTGGCCTTTTTCTCATCGATGCAGTTTTCAATCTTCTTAACATTTCTTGCAATGAGCCCTGTGATCATCCTATGTCTTCACTGTTGTATGTGCAAGCTCATCATTCTATGGGAATTAGAGAGGGAACCACTCTGTAAACGGTCCCGGGGAAGGAAGTGGGAGAAAGGGCTACTGGGAAAATCAGCACTGCCAGCCTTTAGGCTTCTCACTGAAAACTGTGAGCCTCAATTGCCCAAGAAATTAGACAGAACCAGCATTCTACTACTTCCTCAAGAGCATCTCCTTCGAAGGTGACGCAGAGCTGAGAGGATGCTGATGCACGCAGTCCGTTCCGACTCGCCGAGAAGCTGTGGAACAGGGCCACCACTTCCCCCTGGGCTTTCCTGGTGGTCATCTTCACCAGAGCAGGTCGCCAGCCCTTGCTGTTAGCAGCCGGGTGCTTCATGTCTATACCACCAGGGCTCCTTTTCGTTTGGGACAGAGTGACAATATGCCTAAAAGTGGGAAAACATGGGACAAAGAGTGACAATATCCCAGCATCTGTATAAAGTTCAGAATCCCAGGGCCCATGGAATAACACGTTTGGAAGGCAGATGGGAGGGAGACAAGGGCTCCCTGTGCTTTATACACCAGTGAACTGCACTCGGGGAGGATTGTGTTTCTCAGTATTATTTAGTAATTGCTTCCTAAACCAGAGGAATGAATAATATTTTCCAGAAAAAAATATCGTCTTCAAAATGGTAGATCCGCCATGTCTATACATTTGCAAACAAACATATTTTGATTAAGTCATTAATGTCACTTTGTAGCTCTCTCCCCCTCTCCCTCGGTCTTGCTGAAGAACTGAACATCAAGCAACTCAACAGTGACAGCTGGCGAGAAATCAGCTTTGAGATTTCTCATTAAAAGTAATGCTGTGCTAGTAGCCAAATACTTGGAAATGTGAAATGTTAAAATTTAATGGTGTGGAAAAGGCTTATTCTAACTTTTTGAATTGTAGCATCTTCGTGGAACTTGGTAGAAAATATCAACTTGGATTGAGCAAGGCCCGGTGCAGTTGTGAAAGGGATGGGAGTTTGGCGGCCGGTGTCTACTAGAGCCAGAGTTCTTCATGTGGTCTGATGGTCCACATCCTTGAAGTCTCTAGTCGGCTCATGCTTTTCTCTGTGGTCTCTGTTTCTGCATGTTAGGCTCTCACCAATATCAGCCTTTAAGATGAAGAGATAAATGTATTCAGCTTTTATTATCTTCTCGGTGATATTCTCAGAAATAGTCGGCCCAATGCCTTATATCATTGCATTGTGCTAACCATTTAAGAAAATCATTTCGCTGACAGGAGTGGCAGGAAATAAAGTTTCATTGTATTTTGATGGAAATAACAACCAAAATGTGAGGACTTGTATCCAGTACTCAAAGCTGTCCATTTCCATTTTGGATAAATAATTTCATGCTTTATCTCCTGATCTTAAATAACTTCCTGAAAAGCCCAAACACCTGGGACAATGAAAATGTATAATTACACCAATTAATGAATGGATCCCATCTGTAGACTTTAATGACAGAATTCTGGCCCCCAAACTACACTGGAATTGAGGATAGTTTGGAAGAGGGGGCATTGGTAAGCTCTTTGGCCTACCCCTATCAATTTATTTTTTATAATTTCAATGCACAGGGAGCAACATAGCTTAATACCAAACTATACATTTATTTGAAAAACTTGTGTGTTTTTGACTACGATTTTCATATAAATATGCCTTATCTCGTAAACTTAATGGTAAGTTCCTCATGGTAAGGGCTGAAGAAAATTACCAACTATAGTTATGATGGTGACAATCATCCCAAAAGACACAGTAGCCCCTAAGTAAGGGTGTCAGGACTTCAGCAAAGACAGAGAAAGCTGTGTCAGGCCAGGTTGACCAGAGAAACAAATCCAGTGACACTCCAATATGTGTAAGAAAAAGCTC
>NW_022103913.1:6844728-6847686 GCF_000313985.2 Echinops telfairi
GGTCAAGCCTATAGGACATAATAGTTCAAAAGTATCCAATCAGTTAGGCAAGAATCTTGTGTTCACTATTGGGGTTAGGAGAAATCTAAGACCTTAAATGATCCACCCTGCCTTGTTCACAGATTAGGACACCAAGACCCAGAGAAAGGAATTGTACTGCTCAGCATTCCCAGGAGCCCAGAGCAGGAAGTACAACCCCAGCTTCCTGTGCCGAGACTGGGTTCCACGTTTGAGATGGGGTGAGAACTTCCCCTCTCCCTTTGTCTTTCTCACGACCTCATTTCGAGTTCAATCTAAGAGTCCACATCCAGAGCCAGTAGTGCGTGAAAGCACTAGTGTTGCCTCCGTAAGGCAACAAGAAGCTATGGAGGGCGCATGGCCACGGGTAAAGGGTTGGGAGCGCCGTCCTAGGGGAACAGGATGAAAGCTCTCACTGCAGAGTGTAGGCAGCTCCTGAACCTGCCCATGTACTTCCTTTGCGTAACTTTGATGGCCTTCAACTTGAGTAACATTGATGGAGCTTCAACTCAGATTTCTGTCCCGAAGATGAGCAGTGGCTTGTTGCATGGTGGGACTCGTGAGGGTGGCACAGGACGGGCTAGTGTTGGAAGCAGAATTAGTTCCATGCTGAGATGTCTGAGGAGTTGGACAGCATGGACTACTGGACCCGAAGAGGAAGAATGAGATTTTTAGGAGCAGAAAAGCATGAAGTAACATGGTGAGGCACAGAGCCTGGAAACTCTGACTCAGACTCTGGAGTCATGGAGTAAAATCAAAGACATTTCCCTTTGAACCTCTTCTCTCGGAAAGTTCCTTCCTCTACCCCACCCCCATCTCCAGGAAGCTGACTACATCATCATCTAGCATCCCCAAATTTCCTCATCGACGCATGGTGCGTGATCTCCTAGAGAGCACCTTCACATAACTGCAGAGTCGTGAGACAGACATGGTCACCCAGACAAGTAAATAGCAACCCGCTTACCAACGGTATGGGTACCAGCTTGTAACACAATTATCTCTGAACCCTCAAATCCAGTGACTGTTGATGTCCTTGGAACACAAGCATCACAGACACAGATGTTTGCCAGTGGTCACAACTCTAGGTATCACTGATACCAAGACCCTCTTGCTCAGGCCTCTTCTACCTCCTCTCCCATTGTGTGTGGAAGTTATAGGGTAGTATGACTCATCCTTATCTTCAGAATAGCAGGCAATATCTCTCTACTTTATGAAAACTGGGGCTGCTTATCATCGAAGCCGAGAGCCTTAGTGGGGATATGGGTTAGGCATTAGATTGCTAACCAGAAGGTTGGATTTTAACCCACCAGCTACTCTTCAAGAGAAAGACGAGGCTCTTGGCTCCTGTGAAACTTTATAGTCTTGGAAGTCCTAATTAGGGTCTCTCTGGGTCAGCATCAACGCAATGGCAGTGGGCTTGGTTTCGTTAAGTGGGATAGTAGTCATCACCATGCCACGGGTTCGTGTTAATTATCACATGCGGCAGGAAACACAGATTTCAATTCACTGGACGGCATTATCAGGAGCAGAAAAGCTGTAAACAACTGATTCCTTAGTGGCACTGGGATCCCTGTAGTACAGGCTCAATGCAAACAAAGATATCAGTCCATGAAATAGGTTCTGTCAATTAGATTCATGGAGACCTACAAGGTTTTCAGTGACTGATTTTCTGGGAGAAGATCTCTAAGGCTTTCTTCTGAGGTGGATTTGAACCGTCAGCATTTCCTATTAACTGCCAAGGACATGGACCAGTTACACCACCTGTGGAATTCCGTGCGCAATGCTCTTGTAAGCAAGAGATGCATAGTTTTTCAACTGTCCGGTTTCTCCAACTTGAGCAAGGAAGATGGCCACCCAATGTGGGGTGCCAGTAAAGGATGTGTCCATGGGACAAGATGTCTCAGAGATTGTCCACCCCACATGGACATAATTTGTGGAGAATTCCAGGTCACTTAATTATGCCACACCAGTAATATCCATTCTACTGCCATTGCTCCTGTCCCCCCGACATCCTTGTTGTAGGAGCATTTCTTGTGTGTGTGCGTGGAGATGGGGGACAAATGGGAAGAGGACAGAGGGATCCAGCTCATAAAATCATCCTGGAAGTCTGTCTCCTGGCACTATGAATACCTTTTGCCTCCCAGAGTATGAGGGCACCAAACTGTCAATAAAACCTGCTTTATGTCCTATAGTCAGTCTGGGTCTTAACTGAAGTCACTTCAATGCATCAAAAGGATGCTGATCAGCAATCATGCTGAGGTCCGAGCAGCAGCACGATCGATCCTTAATGTAATAGCCATTCGTGGAAAGTTAGTTTGCTACAAGTGAAACCGGCCACGAGGAGAAGACAGCAAGCTCAAGAGGCCTCAGAGAATTGCCAATGTCCATATTCAAAGAGAACATCCAAGCAGCTTCTCTCAGGGGCCCCGACACTGGGAGGCCAGCCTTGTCCACTCCCCACAGCTGTCTGCCAGCGCAGGCGCAGACTGAAGGCTATGGGAGGGATATTGCAGAGCAATCCGGCCTCTTCATTTAGGCACTGATAGTGTATGTTGCATTCTTCAATGAGAAAGAGTTTGAGTGCTGAACATTTCATTTGTGTGTGTGTGTGTGTGTGTGTGTGTGTGTGTGTTTCTTGCCTTTCTTCCCGATAGAGGCTCCTGCACCATCTGCCTAAAGCAGATGGCTGGCATACCTCCCCAGCAGAAAGGTGGGATGGCAGGTGGAAAGGATCTTAGTACTTGGAGCCAGGCACACCTGAGCCCTGTTCTTCCACTCTGTGCTGTCACCTAAGCCCTCTAAGGTCCACTGTCCTCATTCATAAAGTGACAATAATGATGACGCTGGTCAAGCCTATAGGACATAATAGTTCAAAAGTATCCAATCAGTTAGGCAAGAATCTTGTGTTCACTATTGGGGTTAGGAGAAATCTAAGACCTT
>NW_022103913.1:6848819-6850445 GCF_000313985.2 Echinops telfairi
CTTTCCCCGCAGGGCCTTGCTCGTGAGTCCCGCAGGCCGGGACGCAACAAGAGTAAGACTGCGCTCTGAGGGTTTTCCATGGCAGGCTTCTGGAAAGTAGATCTTTAAGTCTTTCTTGCAACATTAACCCCAGGGGGTGAACTAAAAATCACAAAATTTTCAGTTAGCAGCTGAGTGTGTTAATGCGTCAGCCATTCACACTACCCAGGGGCTCTGATGAAAATAATATACAACCATGAATAACACTTGTGTACTCTGTGCCATCCAACGTCATTCCTATTCTCACTGGAAAACACTTCCCGAGGGAAGAGTTAGAATGGGTGCCCGCTCTGGTCAGCATGTCCTCCCCACAGAAAGACTGTCACTCCACCCTGTCAAACCCTGAACCCTGACTGTGGGGCCATTGCAATTCAACACAGACACGCACAGGCCCCATTGAGGTTCAGGGAGGACCTGGACCGCAGTATTTCAGGGTGAGAGCAGAGGAAGAAAGACGAGACTCCAGGGCCACATGTGGGAGGGTTAAAGAAGCTTGGTGAACACACCTTCAGGACAAGGTGGGTGTAGAAACAGCTCAGCCCGGCCAATACTTGGCTGAATGACCTTGTGCCCTTACTTATACTTCAACATTCCCTTACTTGGCCTTGAATAGACTCAGGTTTCCAGTTAGCCTTATTTGAAGATACCATATCTGTGAAACCATCATTTGGGCAGCCACCGCACAGGGCAATCACACTGCTTCCACTTGGGAAAAGCTGGCTTGGGCTGTGGTAGAGAGTTGAGAACCCAACAGGTCCTGTCCCAGACCCACACAGGGACCTCCATCATCTCTCCTCTCTCCTCCGGTGCTTTCTTCCCTCTCCTCTGTCTCTTCTCCTCTTTCCCTCCTCTCCGACCCCCACCCCGCCTCTCGTGTTTGAGCATCATGGGTAAAGCAGGGTTTCCATCCTCAGAGGTGCCCTGATGATGTTGACACACCCCGGCGAAGGATGAGCCGAGGCCCAAGCCTAGGGCTTTCAGAAGAGCGGACAGTGGCCGACTCACACCTCATGTCAGGTCCTGTATCCACTTGCCAGCTGCGTGCAGAGGCGGACCAGGGACAGGAGGCTCCCTACCTGCCACAGCACAGCTGCTCCGCCCTTCCTGGAAATCATCAAAGACATGTGGGAAGTTGGGGTGGGCAAGAGACTTGTGAGGACCGTCTCCTCTGTAGCCCAGGCTGAAGGGGGGTGAGCCTAAAGAAGCTTGGGGGTATCACTAGAGGTGTGGGCAGATCATACACCCTGACAGTGTCACCAAAATGACCCAACATGGATGCCACCCCGCATCATCTCCCCACCCCCATTCCTGCCACCAGACAGTTAGTGCATTGGCCACAACATTCGAGGGGGAAGTCTCAGGGTTGGATCAGAGCACTCCGCACATGGGAAGCGCTCAGGGGCTAGTGCCATGCACTGTGTGTATGTGTGAGAGAGAAAGAGAGAGAGAGAGAAAGAGAGAGAGAGAGAGAGAGAGAGAGAGAGAGAGAGAGAGAGACAGTAAGCACTTGCAGAGACACACATATCATAAGTTACTGCACTGGATGCCACAGAATTAGCCAACAGGAAGCTCATTATTAGTGCAATC
>NW_022103913.1:6850828-6854018 GCF_000313985.2 Echinops telfairi
CAAAACCGTCTCATCTTATCAAGGTCCACCTTCTCCCCAGCAGGATGACTCAGCTTATCCAAATTCAGCTTCCCAGGGGTTGATGTTGGGAAGATTCCTCAGTGAATGGAACAGCCAGAGAGCACCCCAAGTTTAAACATTTGCAGAGAGAACAGGAGGCTTGAGGTGTACCTCCTGCACATCAGGGAATGAAGCCTCATTCCCTGTCAGTGAGGCAGGTGCTGAATTAGACCCACAGCAGCCTCTGCAGACAGACACGATCCTGCTGCTGCTGGAAGGTATGGGGACCACCAGGACTGGGCTCCTTGTAAATGCTCCCTGGGTGATTTTGAGATACAAGGTTAGCAGTTTGAACCCCCTGACAGGTTTAGACCAACATCGCTTTTCTATACTTTCCCCACTGTCCACTTGGCACTCTGTGACCAACCCTAGTACATTATCTACATCTTCTTCTTGAGCAACATTCCATCCCAACGTCCTTCTCCAGAGAATGAACCCAATGGGAATGTTTCTGAGAATGCACAGTAAACACAGCCCCTCTGCCTCTCTGCCACCAAGTCAACGCACAGCAACCCTATAAGGACAGAGTAGAACTGCCCCAGTGGGTTTCCGAGACTAAATCTTGACATGAGTAGAAAGCCTCATTTTTGTCTCATGGTGGTTTAGAACTGCAGATCTTGCAGTCAACAGCCCAACTCAGTGCTCCTCAACAGTGTGCTCCTCTGTAAATATATCACTCCTCCCCCTCCTCCTCCTCTTCCTCCTTTTCCTCCTCACTGCCATCAAGTCAGTGCTGACTCATAGTGGCCCCCTGTGGCTTTCAGAGATTACAACTGTTTACAGGAGCAGAAACCCCAGTCTTTCCCTGAGGAGCTGCTAGTGGTTTTGAACTGCTGACCACACAGATCACAGCCCAACACATAACCACTCCACCACCAGTGCTCCTCGGTAAATACATCAGCATACTTCCATTCATGATGGACCCAAGAGTACCAGGAGGAACTACATCATCTGGCGCACTGTTCTCAATAGAGCCTATTTCTCTACTGAGAGCTCTGTTAATGAACAACTTGGAGAATGTGACTCACCAACCAGTCCTCCATTTAAAGTTGGGTGTGGATTACAGGGTGGAGAGACCCCGGAAAGATAACTCTGCGAGAGATAAAGGATCCAACTGCCCCCAATTCAGGAAGCACGTGACATTTTGGCCAGGATACCTCACACTGACCCTTGTTTGCGCAGACAATAAAATCCCTTTGTTTCTTTTCAACAGTGTCCAATTTATTTCAATTGCCTAATAAATAGGACAAGTCCCTGCAGGTCTGGGCCACAACATTCCCTTGGTGGTCAAACTGCCTCTGTACAGATTACAGCCAGAAACCCCTCAAGAGAAGTTTCACACCCAGCCAATTGGGGGTGAGGGGTGGGCAGGGGCATGAGGATGAATCAACTCCAAAGCAAGAGGTCTGGTTTTGTTGTTGTTGATTCAGCAGGTGTTTATTGAGCACCTACTAAGTGCCAGGGATTGACTGGCGACCAGGAAGGGCAACGTGAAGGGAGGGAACAGGTGCAGCAAACAGAAATGGTTTGCTTTGCGTGGAGAGGTGATAAAGGTGAACATAGGGGCCATTGTTCCCAATCATAACAGAACTTTAAAGCACAATATAGGTCTTAAGCACATCATCAGGGAAAACCCTAATGAAACCTTGCTCCTTTTTGTTTGTTTCTGAGGCACGTGCGCTTACCTCGAAGGCCCCAGAGCATATATGGATGGCCCAGGCTTATAGAATTTCCACATCAGAAAATGAGGAAATGTTTTCATTTCATGAGTGATTTCAGAAAATGATTTCATAAAGAAGTGCACAAAGTCACCATAAACATCTTCAGAATGTCTTCAAGCTGAAAACAGATTTCGGTGAAGAAATGCTCTCAGACTCTCTGACTGCCCCATGCTCACCCCGGCAGGCGGGCTGTATGTCTTCCAAGAATTCCTTCCCCAAGGAAACTTGGAAGCTACCACTAGCCAGGGGTGATGAATGAGCAAACCTACTCCCTGGCTTCGCTCCAAGAGAGAAACCAGCCCATATAGGTGGGCAGCAGGCTTCCCGGAAGCGACATTTTGTTTCTGACTTCTGAATGTCTCTTCCATTCTTTTATTACATCAAGAATCTCCTGTGCATGTGTAACAAAACACATACGCATTTGAATGGCCATTGACAAGTGCAATCCGGTGGCATAAATTATGATTATCATATTGCTCAGCCATCACCCCCCCCCCCCCAGTAGCAGCTCGTTTCATCCATCTCCAAGGAAACTCACGGTTCCCTCCCATTTTGCCTGTCCTTGTCAACCACTCAGCACCTCCAGTCTCGACACGCACGTCATTTCATTTGTTGAGCACACCCCAGGAGTCCTTCGTGACTGACTGACTTCACCCAGCAAAATAGTTTCCAGGTTCATCCGTGCTGTTGCGTACATAGGGGTTCAATTCTCTTTAAGGCTGAATAGTGTTCCATGTATGTATGGAGAAGCTGTCCCAATTCTCTTGGAACCAAATTTCAAGTCAATGGAGTTGACTGGACCCGCCTAGGCCATTGGCTCTTAGGGGTCCCTTCAATCTTAGCCTTAAAGTGATACAGCCACCTTGGAGTCAAGCAATGGGTCAGATATATGAGGAAGACTATTTTGCTTGGACAGGGGCTTGGTACGCTCCAATTTGTCATTCCTATGGGCTCGGCCTCCGCCAAAGAGTCCCAGTCTCCGGAATCCAGTGGCGGTCCTCTCCGTTCCCACAGGGTCCCTGTGAGACAGAATCGCAGGAATGGCAGTGGTTTGTCTGGCTTCACATTGAAGGAAGTCAATATGGCGATGGGAGAAAGCAGGTGTTCGGTACTTAGAACGGGGACAAGGGTATCCACGGGGCTCCCGGCCAGGAAAGGGTGGGACACCTAGATGGGCAGGTTTTTCCCCTCTACCGGCTGAGTTTCCCTTGCCCAGACCAAGGCCAAAGGCGTTCGGAAGCCAAGCCCAAGTAACTATTAACTTTCACCTTTCAGCAATACTACCTTCAGCACTTTTTGTGGACAGCTCCTGCTACAGCTCAGCAGCCAGGGTTCCAGCCAAAGATCCCAATTTCCCCTAAAGGTTCTCTGAGCTGCTGAACAACACCCCCCTTCAGAGGTTTGAAATG
>NW_022103913.1:6854118-6882017 GCF_000313985.2 Echinops telfairi
GGCCCACCTAGCTTGTGGTCTAGAAAATGGTCCGGACCTAGTTAGACTGCAGAGACTGGGTCCCAGACCCCTCCCTCGGGCAGGAGCACCTGCCTGAGGCCTCAGATTCATGGCACCCTGGAGGTACCCACTGAAGCGGTGGTATTGACCTGGAAGCATCAAGCTACCAATAACCTCCCTGTTTTGTGTTTTCTAGATGGGGCCAATACAGGTGTGCCGCCCACCTAGATGGACCACCCTTTCCTGGCCTGGAGCTCAAATTTCCGAGCATGCCCTGTGGACACCCTTGTCCCTGTTTTAACTACCTAACACAGGCATGGAGTTCATGACAAGAGCTTAAGGCTACATTCCCTGGAACCCCTTGCTACCCCTCTCCCCTACCCCCATGGAAATCACCAAGAATCCTGTGCTCACAGGAAGCTTTAAAATGCTGGGTATGTGTGCAGGAAGTAAGAAATACTGGGATTGGTCACGTGTGGTAAGTTTGGGTTCTTCCTAGGGCTTTGTAAATAAAAATATCCTATGGTGCCCCATATCTTCTAAAAGTAAACCTTCCTCTTAGTAAGCCAAGAGCTTGGATCCCAGTAACACTCTCGCAGGAAACCGTAGGATTACCCAGCTCAAAATGGCCAATGGCAGCCCATTTCAGCTCACTTATGCCTAAGATATTGATTTTTCTTTAATGCTCCATCTCATTCTTTAGGACTTCCAAATTAGATTCATACTTCCACATTCCAGTTCTTAGTAGACATTTGCAGGCGTTTCTTCTCCTTGTGGGTTGTACACAAGGGCAAACGAAGGCACTGAAAGCTCTACTCCATCCACGGCTTTCAGTTGACTGCACTTTCAGGAGGCAGCACTTCAGCTGGGTTTTGAGTGCCTTCCCACTTGAGGGGCTTATCGTCAACTATCGGAAATAGTTGGACCCTCTGTGCATCCGTCCTGGTCCCACAACGAGATGGCACAACCAATGATTTAATTGAATAAAGGTTCTGATGAGAAGAGTCATCTTGCACCATATCTGACAATGCCCCACTGCCACTCATAATGTTTGTGGGGGCTCATCTCCAGCCCCTTTCTTCTTCCTAGTCTGCTTTTAATCTGGAGACACCACTGAAACTGTCCACCCTGGTTGACCCTCCTGATATTTGAAACACTGGTGGTATAGCTTCCGGCATCACAGCAACACACAAAGCATCACAGTACACCAAAGTTACAGATGAAAAATGGTTTAGAGCCTGCTAAACCAGTATCTTTCTTTCTTTTGGTAAAAGACAACCCTGAGTCACACCAGAATAGATGTCCTGGTACTAGTACCCCACAGGAGGAGCCAGGGCTGGGGTTGACAGAGTCTAGGAGAATATCTCGGGCATTTTTTTCAGAAGCCCAAATCAGGGCCCTTGGTACCCAGACAGCTGAAATGTAAATGTGAACCTTGACCAAGAAGGGAAGCCAGAGGTGAAGCACAAAAAAACCAAGAGTCCAGTCTGGTTACTGAAGGTTCTAAGGCCACACAGAGAAAAACAATCCCCATCTCAATGCCCAACATTCCAGGCAAATGGGTCAAAAGCTAAGAGGGGTAAGCAAAGAATAAGCTGGCATCTTTAACTGAGTTCCAGCTTTGCTCTGCAGAAGTGACCTCTACACTGACAATTCTCCAGGAAGCTGAGACACAGACTAAAGAGACAAGAAAGCTGAGGATGGAACTAAAAAAAAAACTCACTGCCACCGAGTGGATTCTAACTCAAAGCAACCCTACAGGACAGGGCAGAACTGGTCCTTCAGAGACAGACATTTTATGAGGGTAGGGTGCCTCATTTTTCTCTGGTGGATCGACTGGTGGTTTTAAACTGCTGACCTAGTGGTTAGCAGCCCCATATATAACCACTATGCTACCAGGGCTCTATGAAGCCCCATTTGGAGGATTTTCTTCATATCTTACTGCAATCCGTGAAGACCTCACCAAGAGGGGCCAGGAAGAGACGCCGGGAAGATGTGTGATGTCACCTCTTGCCAAGGTCAGGACATCCTGGAACGGAAGGTTTCCAGGACAGTGCAGTGATACAGCACTGAGGGGGCAGGCACGTCAGAAGGGGGAAGACATAGTACTTATAGTTGCCATGGAAAGCTAACCTCCTTGGTTTTTCTGCAGTTAGAATTCTGGGAAAGTCCATTTAAATGACCTTGAATGCCAGCATAGGCATGGCCATAAATGTGGAATGGGGTGGGGGTGAGGTAATTGTGGCTCAGCTGGATTCTAAATTAACAATACTCAAGTTTCAGAAAAATGCCCCCCCCCCAAACAAGTTATGGCATGTCTAGATGTCACATAAAAGTCAACCTTGATATATGTATTCTGCACAAGAATAAAGGAGACGCTGGATTATAAACTGTGTCTGGAACGCATTGTCTCGACATTATCAGAACAAATCCCATTCTCTGATAATGGACATCTGCTAAATCTTCCACTGTTAATAGAAAACGTTGCCTGTGGGACAGAGACTTTTATGATAGCACCATCTCTTCTGTGATAAAAGTGTTCTAAATCTTATTTTAACCAAGTGATTGTGTTTGCAGCTAGTTTTCTTATGGGAAAAAGAAGAATGGGCCACAAAAGAATCCAACATGCTAAAGAGCTGGTGGCCTAATAAAGGGCTGATGAATATCAGACTCGCCTGCCCGGTGCATTGAGTCTGGTGGCTCACAACTTGTTAAACTCCTGTCCCTTGAGCTGCATGGAGATATGCCCTGATTATCGCTGCATGGCAAGCTCACCCTTGAGATTCACACTACAGCTACACACACATTGGAAACTCTCCCTAATGCTCCTGGCATCCTCAGAGCACCCGGCCTTGCCAGTCCCAAACTCCTCATCTCAACTGCTCCCTAAGCTATTCGCCCATCTCACCTGCTCACGCCTCTGCGATCCTGAATGATATTCTTCTCCCACTCCACGGTGGGTTGGGTGTCTCTATGCCTTACTGTGTTAGGCCAGGTGGACTAGAGAAACAAATCCAGCGACATTCATACTCATCTATGTGTAAGAAAGAACTTTATAACAAGAAGTAATGATATATGGGGAGAACAACTCAGCCTGGTCTCACTCAAGTGCATAAGTCTGATTCTAGTCCACAAATGCCTTTTCAGACTTACATAGCCACAGGCAATGATACAGAATGCAGGAAGATTGCAGGCCGGTGTGTGAAAAGTCATGTGGATCCATGTGCAGTGGCTCTGGCAGCAATCAGGTTCAGCCAGCAGGAAGGTGAAGGCAAAGAGAGAGACGGAGGTTCCCAGGACCCTTGTTAGAAGAAAGCCACACCCACAAGGAGTCACCATCAGGCTGTGGCCTGATTGGCAGGCTGAGCTCCACTCCTACACTTATATATCTTCAAGTTGACATGAAATTAGATAACTACCACACTTTCTATTTGTGTGTATTTTTAACTTTTCTGTTTTCCCTCAAAAGCAGGTGATTTATCGTATTCCTAACATGTAGCATAGGGATGATTGAATGAATGGTCAAAGGGTTAGATGGAGGGTGGTTAGATGAACAAGAAAATGGGTACATGGCTACATGTATGGAAAAGTGGGAAGAAGGGTCAACTCATTCTGTCAGAATGAGGCCGGAGGCACAGAAACTGAATTCTTCCACCATCAAAACACCAAAGAAAAACAGACCAAACAGCTTAAGTAATGTATATTATACATTTATCTAGCGTTATGGATTGAATTGTGTGCCCCTAAACTATGTGTCCATTTGGGTAGGTCATTATTTCCAGTATTCTATTATTATTCTTCATTTTGTGATCTTATGTAATTGTCCTATGGATTCTAATCCTAAATTCTATGTTGTTAATGAGGCAGGATTAGAGGCATTATGCGGTAGGATATAATCTAATCTACAGGATTAGGTTAGATATTGACTCAATCTCTTCTAAGACATAAAAGAAAAATAGGGAGCCGAGATGGGGAAACTGACTACCACCAGAATGTCCTTTGGTCCCTGAGCTGAGAATTTCTGAGGCACAGGAGAATGTGGATGCCAAAACATACGGGGATCTCCAAGACAGGCCTGGCCCCCATGTGCTTAAACGAGACAAGGCCTTTCTCCAGAGGTGATGGAGACAGAAAGCCTCCCACTAGAGCAGACACTCTGAATTCAGACTTTTAGCCTCCTATGTTGTGAGATAATAACTGTCCACTTGTTAAAGCCTCCCACTGGTTACACATAAGACAATGACAATACTCTGGATACCACAAAAACAAACCCAAGACACATGACCACAATTCATTTCTTAGTGCTTAATTGACTCATTTGCCTAATACTGGACTCATACTCCTAACTGCACGCTGTCCTAATATCACTAAGCTACCTCTTCATCTACTAGGGCAACTTAATCCACTAGCAGAGTTTTTATTTTTTTTGTAACCCATTTCCCTTACATTCAACAAAAGCAAAATGAACAAAGCCCAATTCCTATCTTCGTAGTGTTAAATGAAACTGGTTCCTGATCCACATTCTGTCCTAGCTCACAAATCCTGAAACAGGTGTTCGTTGAGATTCTCCAAAAATCATTCCAAAACCTTTTTCGCAAAACAAAAGGTCTTTAAGGCAACTTTCATGGAAGCCGTGAAACTGAGGCCTAAATTCAGGCTCTGTTACTTGATGTCTGAATAATCTCGGACAAGTTATTTACATTCTCTAACTTCAGTGTCCTGATTTGTAAAATGCAGCGGATAACAGTGCAGACTTAAAAAGGCTTTGTGAGGAGTAAAGAGACAATGAGTGAGGATTTCTTAGATCCATCGGTGACCCAGGGAATTCTCAACCATGTCACTGGGATCTGTCAATGTCAGCCATGAAATCGCAGAATGAGAGCAGGTCCGGAGGTTAAGTGATGTCAAAGCCCTGGTTGTTAAGACAGGGATCAAAAAATGATATGCCTATAATATGAAAATTATAAAATAAAAATTATTTTAAAGAGATAGTTTATGAACACTTAGAAAATAAAATGGTGAGCCGAAGGACCCCAAATGGACTTATTAATAACAAATCTGCCAGGCTAATTATTTTTTGGACTAATGGTCAATGGTATTAATTAATAATTACAATAATTAAAAATTACAATAAAAATAATAATTAATAATTACAACACTAGCAAATAGTTATGTTGTGTTTATATCTGCCAGGCACCATTTTTAGCACTTTATACATATATATGATGGGGCTTCAAACAGCTAGTGGAACAATGAGAATAAAAGCAAATGAAAAATGTCCATCAGTTTTGAAGCTCCCTAGTGTTAGAAAATCTCATCTCCAAAAAAGCCCCAAGGGCCGTAGATTTTCCTAAATTGACCAATGCCACAAAGAGTTGACATAATTTACCTAAGATCACAGAATTTTAGGAAACGTCAGAGTTAGGATTTGAGTTGTAGAAGTTTTCTCCAGATTTTCTTACAGTAAATGAAATGCAGCTATCCTATGTCCACAGCAGACATTGCTAATCAATTTCAGCTAACGTTTTTCTCAAAACAATACTAAAAAGAGACCACACCAAATCTGCTGTCAGTAGCACACCAGAGAAACCCCCCTGTGACCTTTTAGTATTGACATAATACGTGCACATGCTTATAGACGTCAGAACTTTGGGGGTGATGCTAATGGTCACTTCCTGTACTCCCCGGCGAACAGAAAGGCTGGTGATTTGTGTTCACTGAGGGGCCTCAGACAGAAAGACCTGCTGATCTACTTCCTGAAAATCAGCTACTGACAATCCTATGAAGCCCATTGCTCTGGCAGCTCAACAGCAACTGTCTTTTTATGTATTTTTTGTTATGATAAACCCACTGCTATTGAATTAATTCCAATTCAGCGCGAGCCTATGAGGCACAGTTGAACTGCTCCTCCGCGGTTTTGAGATAGTAACCTTTCACAGGAGCAGGCATTCCTGCTCCTGCAGAGTGGCTGGAGAGTTTGAACCACCGACCTTACAGTTAGTTGCCAACACTTACCCCACTACACCTTCTAGGTAGACCCGTCATTCACTGAAGAAAGATATCAATGGCTTCATGCTTCTCAGAATGGATCAATAATGACCCGGAGGGTTCTGCAAAGTGGGTCTTTGCATCATGGTTTGGGGAGAAGGATGAAGAACAAAGCACAGAATTTAGTAAACACACAACAATGGCACATAGGCTCTTGTGGTTCAAACTTCTCAAGAGGTGACTAACTCCAGGGCGTCTACAAAGGCCAGCTAGGCAATGTCTTGCCATCCAATCTCACTGCCAGCGCGTCGTTGCGGGCTCATACCAGGGTAGACCTGCCCTGTGACTTCCCGAGGCTTTAACTCATTACTGGAGTAGAAAGCCGCACTCTCTCCGACGGCCCCCAGACATAGCTTTATTGAACTTCTGTACACCTCGGCTTGCACAAGAGCCCAGAGGAAGCACTGGGGGGAGGGGCATAAGAGAAGGCAGCGTCGGGGCCTGGCTACAGAGAGCCAGGCAAAGGCATCGAAGATGACAGAGACGCCCTCCGAGGCAGCCCCACACACAGCAACAGCTCATTACTTGTATCAGCTCTCCGCACAAGCTGCCTGCAGATAGCTCAGATTCTCATGATAGGTATCAGTGCCCGCTGACCTCTCTGGGCTTCAAGGTGAGGATGAGTGCTGGGAGGGGCTCTGAGCAGAAGGCTCAGAGCAGTGTCCTTAGTGGCCTCAGCTACACCATAGCCCTACCCATATCTGGGTAATGAGAAGAAACGTGAATCCATCCAGTGCTGGTCACAAAGAATGCCATTAAGAAGTAGCAGGGCCTGCAAGGAAAGGCTCGGTATGCCACAGGGGAACAAAAGGTTCCAGCCCACCATCTTTCTTTCAGAGCAACAAGCCAACAGCAATGACACCCGTCTGTTAAGACAGAAAATGAGGTGTCCAGAGAGACCCTGGATGAATAATGCATAACATTTGCAAACAAAACCAGCCCTAATTAACTATATCACTGGAGAGAGGCTGCCAAAACACAAAATATCTGAGAATTCTGGGAAAAATGTACTTCTCTTTGGAAACATTACAGAAGTAGATGTTTCACCCACGTACACACACCATGCACCCACACACATACTCACCTCTCTTTCTCTCTCTCTGTCACACACGTACTGGTTGAGTCCCAATTCAAAGAGCAAGTCCGTAGGCTTTCTTAGGAGGGGCCTAAGTTCCCTGCACCGAGTAACCTGTGTATTGGAAGTGGGTCAGCAGGGTCGGAAGGCGCCTTTTGCAACTCTTGGAATGGAGACTTGAGTATCTAATGGGAGGGTTGTGTTTAGGGTTCCCTCACACCCTACAGTTTGTGATTCTGGAATTTGCTAATGTTCAGCAATAGATGTATCATGCCAGGGGAGCACATAAAAGAGCCCTCAATGAGTGTTTCCTTGAACCTGCATACACAAAACCACATCAACAGCAGCGTATTTCTATACAATTTTCAGTGGACCTGTTTTCTCCCAGACTTTATAGACCCTCTGCTAAAGTCGGAAATAAAATGTTCTCAGGCAGCTGGAATACATATGGATGCGCCCCTACTCCTCATCTCGGGAAAACCCAGCACACGCCCATCACTGCCCAGAGATTACATAGCAGGATAAAGGCTCTATTTGAGCAGGAATCCCATTTTCCCACCGGTCCTGGCACCTCCTTCCACTTTGTTAGGCTGGTTTTAAAAACAAAACCAAAACAAAACAGGTTTGCTTATTTATTTCATAAAGTTTATTTATAAAGTAAGGTTACAAGCCTTCCTGGCTCTCGGTCCCAGCACGAGGCAATAGTGCTGCAGGCCTGCGTTCGGGTCTCTCTAGCAGGCACGCCCTGGAGGCACCAGGTCCTGATTCGCCTCCAGGAAAGCAAAGACCACAGCAGACGAAGCTGATTCACTGCGGCTTGATCGCCCATTCCTCTCTGGTCATGGGCAGTAGCGTGAAAAGTCTACAATGTCGGATCAAGAGAACCTACTCCTTTTCTTTGCTTAGAGAACTCTGAAGGCAGCCAGAACTATTTCCTACTGATCTCAGGTGTGTGTACAACATGACAATGTAAGTATCACCTGTGATGCTTACCGAAGGGAGGCAGGGGATCAAAGTTAACCATTAAAAAAGAGAACAGAAAACAATCCTTCCAATGAGAGCTGCCCTGAGGACACACGGGTCCTGATGTCCTACTCCTGCTAGATACTCAGGGCTCCGTGTCCTGCCCACAGAGGCCCCTCAGCCAGTGCTAGCTCCCGAAATGCATAGCAGCCCCAAGCTGTGGACTCCCCAGCACAGGTGCATTGGAAGAATTTCCCAGAAGATGGGGATACTCTACCAAATGATACAAACTTGTCAGGCAGCAGTAGGTACAAGCACCAGGTTTTGCCTCTGAACGTGCAAAGACACACAGGAATAAGAGATCTAGGACTGATAGAAGACTGGAGGAACTACACGTGGACCAGAAGGCGAACAGGAAAATAAAGGAGGATAAGTTGGTGGATGTCCATGGACAAATAGCTGTCACTACTCTGGAAGCGCAGGCTTTGAGCTTTCCATCATTGATTCCTCCAACTTCCCAAGCACTCATTCACCCACCATCCATCCACCCCTCTAGTCACTCGGCTGTCCACTTATGCAATACACATTTGTCAAATGCAAACATAGATTTACCACTGTTGGAGGCATTGGGCATGGTGTGAAGAGCAAATCAGATTCTCTGGAGTTCCTAGAACTTACAATCTCGAGAGGAGTATCTCAGGTAATGAAACTATCACAGAAATACGCCCCTAAGAATGTAATCGATGCTATGACTTGCAAGCTTAAGAAGCTATGAGTCCTTCTAAAATTGGCTTTAGGTAGTGTCCAACTATTGGAAGGCCTTCCTGAAGTGACATTTCAGCTAAGGCACAATGGTGTTTAATAGTCCAAAGGAGGCAATCATGCCAGTGAGGTATGCATACCATCAAATACGCAGCCATTTGAGATGAAGGTGACAGCATTTACCCAAGGACAGAGCTCAGAAGGGTGAGGGAAGAAGGATGCTTGGAGGCGGGAAACACAGGGAAGAGGTGTGCTGAGTGGTGTTGCACTGAGGGGATTGCAATGGATAAAACGAAGCAAAATGTACCTGAATCACTGGATGGAAAACATGCTCTTCTCTGTAAACCTTCATCCAAGTCACAATAAAGAGTTTTTAGAAAGTAGTCTAAGGGAGGGGAAAGACTGATCAAGACATAGGTATCACATGCAAAGGCCCTGGGGTAGAAACAAGAATCTCATCATGCTGCTTCGGAGGTGAACAGTTTACATTGCTTTTGGAGGTCAAGCCCTGTGCTTGCTACTGAGATTAGGAGACACATAAAAGATGCATAACTAATCCGCAGTAACTTGAATAGCAGGTGTGACTCCTAAATGAGTTCTCTGCAGTCAGAGGACATGGCTAGGTCTTCCCCTTGTCCCCAGCGCCTGACATAGCTCCTGGATAAGCAGCTTCTCCAAGATAGCAGCTACATGGCCGGGCTGCTGTCCGAGAGGTTATGGTACTGCAGTCAACAGCACAGAGCACAGTGCGGTCAAGTTCAGTGTGGTGATAAGAAGGAAGCTATGTTTAATCACAGGAAGGTCCAGGGACTGAACCCAGAGGTTGGAAACATTACAAGAAGTGCAGGAATAAGCCAGGTACAAAGATGCGGTGGGACAGCAGTTCTTCTGTTTTCGGGGTATGCAAGGGGTCCAAGCTCAATTTCTCAGCAGATAAACCCACTGCAAAAAGCACCACGCAGTCCCATCATAGCCTAAGCCAACCAGCCACAGGAGAGAGGCTAGGGTCCTCAGGAAATTTAGGGAAAGACCACCTGGAGGGGCAGAAAGGCTCACATTCCTGAAACACTCTTCAGCCCTGGAGCCTGGACCAAAGCACTGGTAACACTCTCACTGGGCAGCCACCCACTGTGAGTCAGGCGCTGTGTCCCTGCTGTTCAATTTAAGGTAGTTTAACCATTGCAGCCTTCCTAATAAGGTTGTTATGGCCAAACAAACTCCAGGCAGGGGCAGCATGGTGCCTCTGGGAAGAAATGAGCAAAGAAGCAAGGCTGAGGGGGACTAGTGAAATGAATCAGTCAGTGGGTAGTTATATTTGCTGTAATAATAATAATAATAATAAGACTAATTCCCAAGAGGCTTAAGAACTTGCTGACAGCCCAAAAGCTAGGCTCTGGGGATTCCACTCTCCGCTCTCTCCACTCAGTAAGACAGAGTAATGGCTCAGTCTATGGTCCAGAGTAAGCACGGTTGTGTCAGACCAACTCTTGTAGCTTCACTCTTTGGGGAGTGAAATACTGAAATACTACTAATTGAGTTAGAGGGTGGTATGATATGGGGGTCCCTGGAAGCAAATGGTTACCACACTCAACTGCTAATGGAAATAATTAAAAGGTTGAGCAAATGATTACCACACTCAACTGCTAATGGAAACAACTGAAAGGCGGAGGATTCAAATCTACCCAGGAGTGTCTTGGTAGAAATGCCTGTAGACCCACTTCTTCTATTTCGGCCGTTGAAAATCCTATGGAGTGCAGCTATGTTCAGGCACACACTAAGAGTTGGACTAGTCTAGATGGCACCGAAACTGCTCTGGTCTTGGGACGTGGCTTGAGAGAAGACAAAAGAAGGAGACTGGAGTGGGTGGTGGAGGATGGGGAACATGCAGTGTGACCTGCCATGCCTGGGCTACAGCACAGGCATCAAACACGTTCCTCTCCGATTCCCACTAAATCAAATCAATGCCTCCTGCCTCGTGCCACACTTTGCATTTTCCATCTGATTCATGGAGAGAGCATTGGCAGGTAACCCGTATCCGTTTCAAGTGTTTAACTTTTCATACAGAATATTAATGGCAAAGATGCGAAAGAGGAAAAGAGGAGAAACATCAACCTTGGCATTAAGAAATGAATCTTTCCAAAACAGGAACAAATGGAACTTTCCAATGCTTTCAGTTCTCCTGTCTTCCTTGACTTTTCTTCATCGTTCATTTTTAGTAGTCGCTTGACATTCCTGAGGGATTTACCCTGAGGGGAAAAAATCAAATTGACAAATGCGACTATAGAACAAAATTGTCCCCACTGGAGATCTCTTTTCTGGCCGCAAGCCATCGCGTTCTCACATCTCTTCACCTTTTGTTCCCTTCCGCCATCACCAGCAGCACCCCCCTTTCTGTAGAGGTCCAACCTCCACACATAAATAGAGTGGTGTCACATCACTAGAGGCTTTGTGAGCGTTGGGGGGTTGAGGTCAGCTAACACCTTAGTGACTCAGTTGACTATAGCATTCTCATTGTGGCTGGGGGAAATTCATGCTTTGGCAAACTTCTTACACGATGGTTATCATCAGTCCTATTGGGACAATGAAGAAACAGAAGCAGAGGAAAGAGGTTAAGTGTCCCATAATGCCTAAGTGGCAGAGGTGGGCTTGAAAGCTCTACGGTTCCTCTACTATCATGATACTTTCTCTTGTTGCCCTTCTTAAACTTGTCTTACCCATATAGTTTTGTCTATGGGTTTGGTAAGCATTAGACTGCTAACATCTAAGTTGGCGGTTCAAACCCACCAGCTGCGGCACAGGAAATAGATGAGGTAATCTATTACCTCATAAAAAGTTGCTGCAAGTGAAATTCACACAGCTGGCAGTGGGTTATCTTTCTAGCAGACGTTCGCCCGGCCTAGCCTGTGAAAGGCATACAGAGTGGGAGCGAGCGCAGCTGTGCGGGTGTCCACGACAGTGCTCCTGGAGTCCTTGGTGATGGACAACGAGCAGACACAGGCGAGAAGCTGGACCTTGAAGTGGGCCTGTGGCAGCCTGTGGAGGCAGCATCTTGGACCGAGTGGAACACACGAGAGAAGCTGGTCAGAGCCTTTGGGGAGAGGGACTCACATGCGGAGGATCATAGGAGACAGTGGGAGTCATGGCCTAAGACAGCGCTGAGACCCAGGGGCCAGGGAAAGAAGGATGCATAGGGGTCCGGACAAGGCCGTGTCTAACCATGAGCAGTAGGGCTCAAAGGAAACGCCCTGGGCTGGGAACCCCAGGGTGCCATCATCCGCTGTTATTCCTCAGCTCATCGCCATTCCTCAAGCACCTGCCACATACCACCCGCCCCTGGGAAGGTTTGTGAAGGCTGGGGATCACATTCTGGTGTTTGCTCCAGAAAGACTAAGGAGCAGACAGCAAGTGTGGCGGGGGCGGGACCCCCGACTGCTGTGGGCGGACAGAGACCTTGAAAGGCAGTCGGGCGCTAGGTTTGTTTTCTTCACTCTCAGGTTCAAATAGTTACTCTTCTTCAATTTGAGAGCAATGTGGAGGATCAATGGTTTCCCTGTTTCCCCTCTCAAATGATCCAGGCCCTTGCGTGTGGGTATCTTTGGAGGAATGAACCACCTGTTCCTGCGGCAGCTGCGCTCCTGTGCACGGCTTTCACACCTGGGCGAGAGAAGGCGTTTATCTGAAGGCTTTCTTCTAGAAGAAGGGCAGGGGAGCAGCACATTTCATGCAGAAACCAAGCTTGCTGGTTTCCTTAGGCGACCTGGGTGAGGCGAAGGGTTAAACACCCGGCTCCTAACCAAGGCCTAGCGCCCGACTGCCTTTCAAGGTCACAGCCAGAGCGCTCCCATGGGGCAGCACACCCGCCATCACCACGCGCCAGGCTCCACTGGACAGCTTGATAGTTATTTACTCACTTATTATTTGGGTTTGTAATGGTCCTCTTTGGGGGGACTTTCTATTTCTCTTACGAACTATGCGTGCTCGCCTTAAAATGCTGCTACTTATAAGAATATTTGTCATGAACCGGTTTAAAAGGTCTACGCCATTGAAAACACACAAGAGCCAACATCTCTGGTGTGAAGCTGCTTGGCTCCTGCACTAGGTCCAGCACTCTGATAAGCAGGCCTGATGTCATTGGAGCCCATCAGAGCCTGCGCCAGGGGATCTGCGTGTCCGCTCTTGCAGAGGAAGCAACTGGCAGTGAGCACGCGGCTAACAACAAGCAGAAGTCAGGTCCGAATCAGCCCTTCATGATGTCACTCCACTGTCTCCTGCGTGTACTTTCATCTCCTGATTTTCCCCTTTAAAGACTGAATCCACAAGCTTTAATCAACTCAACACCACTGCTGTGTCGACCAGGAAGTGTGATTTCCCTGTGTCCCCCACCCTCCTCCATATTCTCATGTGCTGTAATGTATAAACTAAAAAGTATCAAGTGCCTAACAAGTTCAATAAAAGCCATCCCAGAAGTAAACGATTGCATTTATTACTATGACTCTGTTAATACTATTGATTTTTCCCTCACACCATTTCCCTTTCCTTTGCTCTCTCTATCCACCCTACCAGCGGGGAAGCTTACCATTAACCCCACAGACAGCACTCATAGATCACCACACTGTCACGGCGCGCTCCTTCGTGTGTGAGGGTAATAATTCCAGGCGGTGGTGCGGCCCAGCTCCCATCAGTCACCAGAGCCTCCCGTTGGAGACAATGTCCTCATTACAGGGAGCTCCCGAGAAAGGCTGCTCTTTGCAGTCGGCTTGCAGCTCCAGATTAAAAAGTCACCTTTAATTTGGTAATGCACTTTGGCAAAAATGTGGCTGAATTCCTCCCAATGACCTCTCCTACACCACAGTGAGCAGACCCTGCGCACTGGCAGCTCCAGGCTCGAATCCCCAGTGCCACCATCAACCACTCAGCCTGCAGATGTGAGCTAAGCGCTTGTGCCCTCACTGTCTGGTTGCAAGCCCACAAGTCAAGGAGCAGAGCTGTGGTCTCAGGAGACCTGTGACTGAGCTGAAGGAGAAGGAGAAGGATGTGTTCTGTGAGCTCTAGACCACAGGTGGGCTAGAGAGTCCCCCAATGCCACAACACGCACAGTCTCCCACTTTCTCCTGCCATTTTCCATTCTTTTTCTTTTCCATTCTGGGCACCCTTGCTGCCCAACATTAATCTTCTCCATTGACACTTTGCATGGGAATTTTTCTACCTATTTCAGCAACTTCTCATGGGTGATCTTTTCCTATTCCGGTCCAACAACTTCCCCCAAGACAGAGCTGCAAAGATTTACAAACTAAAAAGAAAAAAAACCCCAAACCCACAGCTACCATGTTTCCATTGCTCTAATATAGAAACCCTCTGTAGATTGCAGGGACTGTTTGTCTTCATGGGAGCAGATTGACCAGCTCATGGTTCTCCCACAAAGCAGTGTTGATTTAGAACCACCAACCTCGCAGTCAGTAGCTCAATACCTAAACCACAGCACACCTAGCATTCTTTTTTTAAAAATCATTTTATTAGGGGCTCATACAACTCTTATCACAATACATACATACTTACATTGTATAAAGCACATTTGTACATTCATTGCCCTCATCATTCTCAAAACATTTGCTCTCCACTTCAGCCCCTGGCATCAGCTCCATATTTTCCCCTCCCTCCCCGCTCCCCCTTCTCTCATGAACCCTAGATAATTTATAAATTATTATTTTGTCATATCTTGCACTGTCCGACGTCTCCATTCACCCATTTTTCTGTTGTCCATCCCCCAGGAAGGAGGTTATGTGTAGACCCTTGTAATCGGTTCTCCCTTTCCACCCCACCTTCCCTCCACCCTCCCAGTATTGTCACTCTCACCACTGATCCTGAGGGATCATCTGTCCTGGATTCCTTATGTTTCTAGTTCCTATCTGTACCAGTGTACATCCTTTGGTCTAGCTGGATTTGTAAAATAGAATTGGGATCATGATGGGCGGAAGGCGGGGCAGAGGAAGCAATTAGGAACTAGAGGAAACTTGTATGTTCCATCCTTGCTACACCGTACCCTGAATGGCTCATCTCCTCCGCAAGACCTTTCCATAAGGGGATGTTTAATAAACGCAATCAAATCTGGGGTTCCAAGACAGTTCACATGTAAATCATTAAAAAGCAAAACTTCCATAAAGGAGCAAAGTAGCAACATGCTAGCAGCTACAGGTAGGTGGGCATTTGATGGTTTCTAAGAGGACACAAAAGAAAGTGCTATGCAGGCAATAGGAAGATGAGGATTCTTTTTTTTTAAATGGTTAGCTACAACTTTTATTTCAGTGGGCTAAATATCAAACAATATTGGGGGGGGCAGGAAGTTTGCCATTTTGTAATGTAATCATTTTATTGATATATAATTTACATATTATAAACTTCCATGTTTTACATGATAAAAAGTTATAAAATCAGCAACACAATCAATTTTGGATTATTTTCTATTTTCTTGTGTCCATTATTATTAGTGCACCATTCCCCTCCAATGTCCCCAGTCATAATCCTAAGGAGCTATTACTCTAGTATACGCTCTATAGATTTGCCTTTCCTGAATTCATATCAGGGATACCATATTTTAAAAGAAAAATTACCACCACCAACAAATAAAACTCAGAAAAATATCAACCCAAAAGAAAGTAGAAGGGAACCGATTACAAGGAACTATATGTGACCACCTCCCTGGGGGATGGACAACCGAAAAGTAGGTGAAGGGAGACATCGGACAGGGCAAGATATGCCAAAAGAAAGTAGAAAATAATAAAAACACACACAGGTTATACATGGGTCAAAAAGGAAAACAAAGGGTAAGATGTTGAGTTTAAAGTAACTCTATCTGCAGTAAGCCAGTGCACTCCAGTGTCAAGACTGTTCACATCCCAAACCAATGGCCCCAAAGGAGTTCAATGGAAGCTTAATCTACATGGCAACTCTGAGAATGGATTGTGGGTTTTCAATGTCATCCATAGCCTACTGCAAACCGGTAGCTCAGAATTCAAGGTCTAATATGATTCCCATCTCTGGTCTTGGATTTTATTCTTTACAATCCTTGGATCACATGGACTGGTGTGCTACTACTGCGTAGACTTGGCTGACACCTCACTTGGACGACTTGTTGTTTTAAGAATAACCTCTAAGACCCCAGATGTTATTCTTTCTGATAGTTGGGCACCATTCGCTTTCTTCAACATGCTTTGCTACAGCATCCATATCGCCAGTGATGATTTCACAAAGGTAAGTAAGGAGCAGATATCCCTCATCTCTCACAATTGCAAACATCTGCATGGTGCCAAGAGGTAAAGAAATGATTAGGGCAATAGAAACACCCATAGATCTCTTTAAAAACTTAACTTTGAGGAATGAATTTTGAGCACGTGCTTACAGAAAGACTCATACGTCTGAGATGTGTGTGCGAGCTGTGTGTGTGGGCCCTGTGATGAGAGACTCATCAGTCCAATGTTGCCTGGAGTAAGTCAGTGGGGAGGATATCCTGGCAAACAACAAAGGAGGAGTCAGTAGCTAGCACAGAAGTGCTTAGATAGAAAAGCTCAAGAAGAAAGGTAGGGCAAAGAATCCAACTTTATTGGCCTGAAATGATCTTAGTTGTAGATGTCAGGCTCTGACTATGGTTCTCTGAGACATCATGTATAGCCGATCCAGGTGCTCTCTTTGTTTAATTTTGCTTTTCGTGAATTCTCTGTGCTTTCCTTTCAAATTGATTCCAACTCATTGACCCTACATTACAGAGTAGAACTGTCCCTTCAGGTTTCCAAGGCTGTAAATCTTTAAGGAAGTAGGAAGCCTTATCTTTTAGCAGCTGGTGGATTCAAACTGCTGATCTTGTGGTTGGCAGCCCAACTCAGGGTTATAACCCATTATCCTTGGTAAGGTAGAAGGGCAGGGAAAAAGAGGAAGACCTTTGATGCACTGGGTTGTCACAGCGACTCCCACAATGGGTTCAAACACAGGCACAAGTGTCAGGATGGTGCAGGACTGACTGGGGGTTCATTCTGTTGCACAAAGGACCATTTTAATTCATGACTGGCTCGATCACACCGAGCAACAACAACAAAATATACTTTCTATATCGTTGAAAGAATCTGCCTTTCTCACTCATCTTAGAGTTAGTTGTCTTTAGAAGTGACTGCTGCTAGCTACCATCAGTTCCTCCCTGGCTCCTGGCAACAAAGCAAAGCACTTCCCAGTGCTGGGCCATGCCCATGATGAGTCACAGCTTAAATTGTTGTGCTTCAGAGGATTTTCAGTGGTGGATTTTCGGCTCTCGACAGTCTATTCTTTCTTCCTAAGACATCTTAGAAAACTCAGCTGGAACCTGCTCACTCGTAGGCAACACGTCAGTCCCCACTGACAGATGGGTCTTGTCTGTTCATGATGCGGACTGGCTGGAGGGTGAGAATTCTAACACTGAGCCAGCGCTGCACCTTCTTTATAATTAGAGAGGTGGAAAAAGTCCTTCAGGCATTCAATGCTGGAGGAACCACAGGGGAGACAGATAAGTAGCAACTCCAATAAACTAGACAAGGCCGGGTTGGTGTTCATAAACCAGCTCTGAGCAAGGCAGCCTTTGGAAGTGACTGCCCACAGATGCAGAAACTGTGGTCTGTGTTTTTATGGTCTCGCCCTTCAAGGTGTCCTCTGTCAAGCTGGGGAGGTCAGAGAAAACTCTAAACATACAGAAAACAATTCACGCTCCACAGGCTAAGTGCCTAATAAACTGGGTAGGCCTTCGCTGCTGCAGAGTTCTCAGGCCACACAGTGCAGGTCAGCCGGGGACTTCGGAGAGGGGCTGGGGAGTCACCGCTGGGAGCTAGGGAACTCCATGGGAGCGGAGGGTTTTACCTGCTGCATCCACTGCGGTGGAGCCCCGGTGGTGCAAGAGGTTATCATGAGTACTGGAGGCCCCCTCCCACCACAAGGTGTCTCGGAAGAAAGGCTTGGTGAGAGAGTTTTGCAAACCCATCACCAAAAACTCTCTAGAGCACAGAGTCGCCAAGGGCTGGGATCTACTCAGTGACAACTGTTGTGTTGTTGCTGTTGTTTGCTTTAGCGCAGCAGCTCCAGCGCCTAGAAGATTGTCTCACACATAGCAGGCACTCAACAGCTATTTCTTTCTTTTTTTTTTTAACGGAAGTGCTCCCCAACTAAAACGCAAGCTCTATTTTTAAGACAACTAGTGCCAGCATTTTGAACACCCAAGGACTCCACGGGAAAGACGAAGCTGTGAGGATTTACAGCCATGGTAACACGAAGTGGCAGTGCACTGGGTCCTATCACGTTCCTAAGGGTTGGAACTGACTCCACTGGGTGTGAGTCGGGGCTTCTCCTCTGCATACACACTCTTCACAGACACTACAAAATAGACTGGCCACCAAGCTACAAGGAGTCAGCGAATAAGCAAGGTAAGCACAGGCTTACTTGTGCCTACTTACTGATCTTTGGTGACTACATTTACCACAAAAACATGTGAACTGCTCACTACCAACGAGTGAGTAAGCACTAATAAGCCTGGCTTCATCAGTAATGTAAATTTGATTCTGTAGGAAGGTGCTGCGGGACTGGGAGAGACAGATGCCAGCCATACCTAGAAGCAGAATCCTTGGATATGACTTGGAAATATGAACCTGTTCACTACCGATTAGTAAGCAAGTACAAGTATGGCTGTGCACACCGTGCTCATGGAGAAATTCAATACTGATGAAACCCCATCCATTATAGTCTGTTTTTCAAAAGTTTTATTGGCATATAATTCACATATCATACAATTCAATAATCCAATCCCACCCATAGGAGTTAAATAATCAATTATCACCATGATCAGTTTTAGAACATTTTCATCTTTCTTGCACTCCCCCAACCACCCCAGCTATACCCCTACTGAGGAACCATTTATCCGGTCTCTAGAGAGTCATCAATCCTGGATTTCCTACAAGGGGATTCCCACCACCCAAATGCAATTGCTCTGGGCAGAGCGGAGCTTTCATGGTATTCATTTTTCCTGCTAGGCGAACATCAAGCAACTCACTCTGAGTTAGTGCACCCAGTGGCATCACCTGGGAAAGTTCTCTCTGGTCACAGAGAACTTTTTTGTAAAAATAGTTTCACTTGAACCTCTTTTTTTTTTGGTGATGGTTGATTTAAGAGAACAACATGTGGGTGTAAAATTTTTTTTCCTGCTCTGAAAATCGGCTCAGAAACTGTTGTGATGTTGAACACAGCTTAAAAGGACAACGCTATGGGAAAAACTCAAATATATGAGTGATTTTCTTATTTCAAAAAAGGTGAAATATCAATTGATGACAAACCTGATCCTAGACATCATAAACTGCCCAAACAGACAAAAATGCCAACTCATAGTGCATTTGGAGCACGTTCCACCAGGTCAGACTGTTGACACAGCTTTTGACTTAGAGGTTCTGAAAAGACAAAGTAACCTTGTGCCATGAAAAAGGCCCGATTTGTGGCAGACGAGGGACTGGTTTTGCCACCACGATAATGCACCAGCTCACCCAGCTATCTCAGCACAGTGGTTTTTAGCAAAAAAAAACCCATAAAACAGCATGCTTCTCTGGCCCCACACACCTTACTCACCTGACCTCACTCTGTGTGACTCTTTTTGTTTCCACAAATTAAGAAGGCCCTGAAAGAACAGCAATTTGATGATGTGGAAGTGGTGAAGAAGAAAAAAACAAGGGAGGTACGATGAGCCTTCCAAACAGCAAATTGTTTCCAAGAATGGAATCATGGGTTTGCAAATGTATTATATGTAATGGAGAGTATTCTGAAGGAGATAAGATTGTTTTGTACAAAAAAATTAAATATACAGCTTTTAAAAAAGAGTTCAGCGTTTTTAGGTATCCCCTCATATACAGAACATTTTTACAAGATTAACAATAATAACAAAGTAAAAGAGACAAAATCCTCAATTGAAATGAAAGCAGAACATGTCAAAAACTAGGGCAAATTTAAAATGAGTCATAAAGGAGATCAAATGATAAGGTGCCAAAATCCAGCCTAACTACATCTACATCAACCCACTCCACCACACTCTGCCTGACAGTAAGGCTCCCCACATCCCTGGTCTGTACACCAGAGGGGCTCGCCAGAGGCTTAATCCACGTGCACTTCTCCTTCATATTTTATTTTTCCAACTGAAACAACTTTAAAATGTGTCAAGAGGGAGATCAAGTGATAAGATATTGCACTTTAACCTAACTACGTCTGCCATAACCAACTTCACAATGCATTTATAGTCTTTTAAAGAACCAGCACTCAACTGCTTATATCGCTTTCACCTCTCTCCTTCCTGCCATGTCAAACTCAAATGACCTCAGTCAGAAACAGAATTCTCCAGAAACCCCTGCATTTGTTTGTAATTTATTGATGATCTCTGGGAAGGACCTGTGCAGGAGCAAATTCTCTCTCTGGCTGCCTCGGGTAATCTGACAGCAAAGAGAGAGCCTGCAGTAGGGCAGGGACGAACACACTGGGGACACCGCGACCATGGGACCCTGTGAGCCAGGTAATGGCCAGAGTCCTCATTCCCCTCTAATATCTGCTCAGGACGTGCTGGGCTGGTTTTCTGATGGGAATCACCAGGGTGCTGCTTGCAGGCAGGCTAGCCCATCACGCTAATTGGGGGAGGCTGGCGATGACACCCATTGGCAGCTCAAATGAGATGTCACTCATATCCTTCCCACCACACTATTTTTTGCAAAATGTATAACCTATTTTGTATTGCTCTGACTATAGACTTGCTTCTTGCCCTGGGTGGCTGAGATGAGGGGTGCTAGAGACCAGAACTGGGACTTTGTCGAGGATCACACAGGAGGTCTATTTCTGTGGTTGGGGACTGCGGGGCTAATTTCAACTCATAACAACTCCATAGGACATGGAATTGTCCCATAGGGTTTCATAGGCTGTGATCCACTGTGATTTTTATGGAAGATCTCAATCACCTCAGTATCATTGTTGATTCTGACTCACAGCAACCGTATAAGACAGAATAGGCCTGCCCCATAGGTTTCTGTGACTCTACCTCTTTATGGGAGTAGAAAGCCTTATATTTCTCCCAAGAGATGGTTGGTGGTCTCAAACTGCTAACCTTGAGGTGAGCAGCCCATCTTGTAACCCAAGGTCTTTTTTTGCCACAGAGCTGATAGTGAGTTTGAACCATCAATGTTTTAGTTAGCAGTTTAAGAACTGGGCCACAAAAATGCCTTAGAAAGAGGTTTGTTGTTGTTGTTTTAACATTATAGTGTGAAATGGGTGAAGCGTTACAGAGTAGATCATCAATTTCGCATTCAACCATCCTAAACACCCACCAATAGGAGATGGATAAACAGCTCAGTGCTTACACACAATGGAATTCTGCCCAATTACAGAACACCAATGACTCTGCGGGACACTTGAGCACATAGATGGACCTGAAGGTATATCACGCTGAGTGAAATTAGTCAATCACAAAAGGACACAGATTGTGCAACGCCACTATTGTTTTCACAGGAGGGGCTTTAACTGAGTCCTTGAGGCAGAAAGCAACAGGAAAAGTGTGGGGCAGAATAAGCTGGTATCTAGCTGGGTGCTGAGAACAAGGACCTCCCACTTTCCTGTACCACCACCCAGTTCATGCTTACTCATGATCCCAGCGATAGTACGTGAGCCGAAAGTTTGGGACCTGAAAGAGCTGGGTTTAATTGGTTCTCACATCACCCCACACAGTTTCAATTCACACATAGTAACTGTGTGACGCTGGATGAAATCATTAACCTCATTTTTTTCATCTGTGAAATAGAGAAATTAACATCTCATGAGCTATGATAATAAGTATTAAGTTCCTGCTACAAGGTATGGGATGAAAATTAGGAGAATGTTTCTATTTTGAATTTCTTTAAATCCCATATGTTTATTTTAAAAAAAATTTAACGCACACATCTAAATAAACCATGAGTCAAAAATATTTTTATTGATAGTATTTTTAAATACTACCCATTAAAGTTGTAGGGTGCAGCTAAACCAGCACGCAGAACCTTCAATGTACATAGAAAAATAAGCGCAAATATTAAAAAGCTAAAATAACCATCTTCCTGAGATGAAAAAAAAAAGAGTAAAGTGAATCAATAGAAAGTAGAGAGAGATAATAAAGGCTAGAGGAACTGTTAATAAGGCAGTAACCCATTCGGTCCAGCTGGTTTTAACTCATAGCAAGCCTGTAGAGGGCAGAGTAGGACTGCCCCATGGGATTTGCAAGGCCGTGATCTTAAAGTAGCGGGTTGCCAGACCTTTCTCTCACTAGTGGCTGGTGGGGAGAAATGCCACTCTTCAGGTTAGCAGTGGATCATTTAACCACGGTGCCAGCAGGATTCCTTAATAAGAATATAAATTGTATGATATAGAGAAGGCTGTGAACGTCAGTTACAGGACCTTGAAGCAGGAAATGAAATTGATCAGTCTCTGGTGGTGCTGATAAGTATGGAGGTGCAAATCCCCTGTAGCCAGGATTACTATTGATGGTATTTGATGGGCGTAACTAGTGCTATTAGACATGAGCTCTTGGTCCCAGCTTCACAGTTCAGAAAATACAGGAGAAGAGACAAAATACGCGCTGATGAAATATATCAGTAAGCAGCTTGGGGCAAGTTCACGCTCAAGTACAAGGTAAGTGGAGAGAGAGCGTGGCATGAGAAGTCAGGTTGCTCCCATAGTCCTGTGGGTGGAGTAGAACACCTCCTCACAGGATAGCAGCCTAGGCGGCCGAGGGAGCCAGTGCCCAAAGAAGACTGAACCTCTCAGTGGTCGCAGTGTTGACTTGGGGGTCCAACGGAGCCTGAGTTAGCAACCTGGTCTCTGCAAAGAGCTAGCTTTGTGGTCTTGTACAAATTACGGAACCTCTCTGGGCCTCTATGTCCTCACCTGGAAAGTGGGAGTAATAATCCAACCCACTTCCATAATGTTGTTTCTGGCTCTTTGGCAGTCTCTATACGTTTTCCAAGGCTGTAAATCTTCACAGCAACAGAAAAAAAAAAAAAAAAAAAAAAGCCTCATCTTTCTCCTGAAGCGCATCTGTTAGGTTTGAACCAACATCGTTGAAGTTAGTAGTCTAACACTTAACCAACAGTGCCACTGGAGATCCTAAAAGTATTAATAGTGCCTCTCTTATAAGGTTATGGTAAGTATGAAAGGAGGTTTAGTGTCACGTGTGTGTACATATATGTAGATAAAGTTTTTAACATCGTATCTGGCACACAGTACACATTCAGCTATGATATAAGTAATATGAGTATTTTTGTTATTAGTGCATCTCTTAACATCAGCAGAAAGAAGGGACTTTCCCTCTCATAAAGAGCTGCAGTCTGGGAAACCGAAGGGCCCTTCGACTCTGTTCTTAGGGAACTGGCTGAATGGCAGTGAGCATTACTCTGGTTTAATGTGCTAACTTAGGCAGGCAAGCAGCACCACACTTCCATGTGTGGATGTAGACCGTGGGTTCCCTTGGCCAGTGTCCAGACCAATGCATGCTGCCAGCTGGGCCTCCCACTCACCTCCATCGTGAGCGACCAAGTGAGGAAGCCCTCTCAGACAACAAAGAGGCTAATCACCAAAACAAAAGCAGATGACAACCCTGACAAATGGGTGATTTTCAAAAGTAAACAGCTCACTTACGGAAAATCAGAGGTCAAATGGCAGAGGCATACACACATCTGTGAAGTGTGGCTTTGCCCTCAGTGTTCATGGCAAGAGTGCAGGCGATGGTGCACGGGGGTGGGGGGTGGGGGAATCCCAGCAGAGGGCAGCAGGACCTGGTGTGGGCCTCCTCATCTGCGGGAAGCATCTTGCACACTGGCCCCAGGCAGCCAGAGGAGCAGGACTGCTTTTCATGGACGCAAAGTGGGAGTGGACTGAGTTCAGGGCCTTTCAAGTAAGCTCTGCCGGCTCCAAGGACCATAAATCACAGAAATGGAAAACAGGAGTGAGAAATAAAACCCTTGGCTTCTCACAAACTGCCAGCCGCTGTCTTTTGGCTGTAAATAACCACAGTTAAACCAAGCACCCTTTGCACTTCTCGACAGGGAAGTGCATGAAAACATCTGATGTAAGGATTTTAAATGCTTTCTATCAGCAACTACTTAACCATCCAAAGCTGCAGGCTTCCGGGAGGCTGTGGTGTCCCCGCCCCTGTGCAGCCTGCCGCATCCTTGGCCCACAGAGAGGGGCTTTGCAGGGGTAGTATGGGAGTAATTAGGCCTGGCAGAGAGAGGTCGGGGGCCTGGCTGCTCACAGTGCTGGCTCTGGCTCTCACCATCCTGTAAGGCCCACATCCGTCAGCTGAGGACTAAGTAGCTGGGCCCCGATTCCAACCCACACTGTCCTGGTGCCAATGCTCAGGCCTTTTTTCCCAACAGGCATACCACCCAGCCTATGCAGGAAACACACCTACTTGTTGTAACTGGAGCTCTGTTTTTGGAGTTTAGCAATATTACCCCACTTCTTCCAACTCCTTTTCTGTAGTTTTCGAGTGGCATCATAACGCAATATAGGCTGGCGAGACTTCTGTGATTCTGCATTTTCATTTGGATGATATCTCATAAGTAAATGAGCAAAAGAAGTCTTTTTAGGATCTTCTGGATGTCATTCTTTTAACCAAGAGCTGCCTAGAGTCTCAACACCATCATTTGTATTTGTGTTTATTATGATAAAAAACAAAACAAAACAAACAGAAGCCACTGCCACTGAGTCCATGCCGACTCAGTGACCCTATAGGGCAGGGTAGAACTGCCTCTGAGCTTCCAAGACTGCAACTCTGTATGGGAGTAGAAAGCCCTGTGTTTCTCCCACAGAGCAGCCAGTGGTTTTGAACTGCTGACCTTGCTGACAAAGGGTAAGCATTATACCACAAGGGTTCCTCTTACTCATTGCACAGCAAGATCACATGGCATGGCCATCTATAATTTCAAAATCATTTGAAAAGATGAGGTCCTCCTGGTAGAAATGGCGAGCACTGGGCCCCAGGCTGGTCCACAGCCGCCCATGCCTGCGTATATGAACAATGGGCCTCAGTTCATTGGTAGTAAATATGGCCATAAACACTCCAAGACGAAGGTTTCTGCTCTAATTCCAGTGGCAATTAGATGAAATACTATTTAACACCCATTTCAATAAGCCATAAGGCTAACCTGATCTTCAAATAAACTGGGTAGCGTCACAGAATTGTCAATGACAGCTCATGAAAACTGGCATTTGAGAGTTTCAATTGATTTGGACTCTGAATGACTTGAACAACAAGGAAAACCTAAATGTATGAACCTCGTGCTTAAAGCCAATTTGTGTAAACGGGCCTCCCTTCATCAGAACTGCTGCCCTGAAAGGATGCATTTTACATGTGAAATTGGATCTGAGACGATATCACCCCCCACCCCGTGATAGATACAGCGTCTGCTCCTTCTTTCCAGCCTGGTACATTGTACACCACTAATACTGCTCATCTGAATTTTGGAAACCAGGTCTGATGAGCTCCTCCCCCAAAGGACCCAGCAAAAGCCTTGAGGATCACCCCAGCCTGACCTACACCCCAGCGCCGGGCGGGGAAGGAGGCCGGCCATGCTATGTTTGCTCTCCACAGAGCGTGGGAGCCAGGGGCAGATCCAATGCGCTAACAGCAGCAGCCATTGGATTTCATTGGTTTTGAACCTGCTTGCGTGTAATTTCTCTATCTGGTTTTGATTTATCGAATCACAAGTACTATGAACTGATGAAGTCATGCTTAGTTCAGCGCTGGCACATGTTTGAGGAAGCAACTCATAACACAAATAGCTAAAGCAGGGTTTCCCGAGGGTTTCTTTTGCTTGGAATCGATTTAGTACAGCACTCAGGCTGAGAAACAGACACCGGCAGACTCAACCTATGCATACTGCGGTGTTTCTGGTTCTTTTGTTCATACGGTGCGGCCAATCTCCTTTCCTATGTCTCTGTGTGCTTGAGCGTGTCTGGAGGAGAAATATTTAAATACGGCAATTCTGGGTCAAAGTGTAGATGAATTTACAATGCTCATCAGCATAATCCAAGCATCATCCAATAGGACTGCAACCTAGTATTTTCAAATTCTGCATACTAATGTCTACTTTCACTCCCCTGGCCACCTTCTAAATCTTAACTAATCTTCTACTCTGACGGGCGAATAAAGAACTATCCTAGTTACATTTATACTCTCGAATCGGTGTACCCACTGATATGTTCATTTCTTTATTTCATGTGCATGTGGATGGCCTACTGATGCCTTTTGCGCGCTTTCTCCTGAATTCTTTTATTATTTACCATTGATTGGTTGCCGCTCTTTACCTGCCATTTCTTTGATCCTCCAATGGAAGATACAAGGTCCTGATCTCCACCTGTGTGTTTGGGTTTACTAAAGGAAATTTACTGACTAAGCTTTTAAATTTTTCTGAAAGTAAAATTTATCAGTCTTCTTCGGCTTGCAGTTTCATTTTTCAGCCTTACGATTTCACTGATCATTATTAATATTGCATTCATCCAGAACTTCAGGTAACAAATGAAGAAAGTATGGAGGGTTCCTTTCTTCCTTTTCCAAATATCAACATAGCTTACTGAATGATCTATTTTTCCTTGCCGTTTCAAAATGTCATGTTATCATATACTAGATGTAAATTTTCTCAATATTTGGACCTATTTCTAGACCCTTCAATTGCTTGAACTATTTATCTTTTCCAGTGGGTATTAAGTGTGTATTTATAGAGCATTTGGAAATTTTGTGAGCCTAGTCTGCTCATATCAATCCTCTTCCTATATTTTCCTGGAGATTGTTGTATTGAATTTTCTGCATCAAACGTTCTTAAAGGGACACATGGTAATTATTCAGGCTATGTCAGCCATATAATCTCTGTAGTAACTATGCAATTCTGCTTTTGCAACTTCAAAGCAGCCACAGACCGACTGTACACAAATGAGTCTTCTGATACAATCACACTTACAAAAACAGACAGTGGGCTGGGTAGAGGTGGGCCACACTTGGCCCGACTGGTGTGCAGAATGAAACCTAGTGCTCATTTCTCAAGTTCCCTACCCAAGCACGCAGGGAGTCTTCAGGTCCACCCAGATGGGATGAAGAAAGAACAGGCATGTAGTTGACACACACTCTTTGGGGAATCTTCATAGTCTATCTGAGTCAGTAGACTTTCCGCTGCTGAACATTGCTTTGGGCCATTCACTTTGCTGCCCCTTACAAACCCCCCCAAGGAGCACCTATCTGCCACTGCAGCTGGATGTGGGGGTCCTGGAGGAGTAGCGCTATTTCCACAGTGCTCAGCAGAGAGGGAGGAACAGAGCCTCATGAGACTCAGCCAAACAGTGTCCACATGGTGTAGCTGCAAGTTCAGGACAGAGGACAGAGCCTTTAGGCCCACAGAGGGAAGGCAAGCTAGCACACATCATCTGCTCTCCACCTATGGAAGGACTTGGCAGGATGAGGTGAGCTGAGTGATGTCTTCACAAAACCCATCCCCGACACCAGTGAGGCAAGGACACCAACACCATGGCAACGCAGCAGCCCATTGCGCCCAGGAACCTGCCCTTCCTACCAACCCAGGAAGTCTGTCCACTCAGACCGGCCATTGGATAGCTCCTCCCAAAGAGCCTTTGGGATGAGACCAGGTGGCCAAATCTGCTCCACAGACACTTAGTCATCACACACTCCCCCGAGCCCATGGCCACGGAGTCCGTTACCACTCAGCACCACGGGGTTCCTGGGACGGTACATCTTTACCGGCTCATCTTTCCCTGTGGTGGGTTTGAACTGCTGGTCTTTGGCTAGTAGACCAATGCCTAACCCACAGTGCCACCAGGGCTCCTTCTCCATCCCGCCCACCTCCTTACCACGTGTGCTCTCTGAGAGCTCACTGAACTTTCAAGGACTCTCTTTAAAGTGGGTGTGCTGCGGGCCTTACAAGACGTGTTTGAGGCTTAACTAAGACCATGTTTGTAATGTGCTAGCACAAAGCAGGTTCTC
>NW_022103913.1:6883698-6885251 GCF_000313985.2 Echinops telfairi
GGCGTGGGGGGGCGGGGCGGGTGTGTAAGCTCACTATGAGATGTAGAAAGGAGGAACCATGCCTCCAGTCAGCTGCTGGGGGTTCCAGCAGAATAGAATAGTTCAGAAAGTTTGCTATCTGGGTTTGTACCCTGCCTGGAAAATAGTAGAATGGTGGAAGGGAAAGCAATCAAGGCCTTTGAAGTCAGTCTCTCACATCTGCCTCTTTCTCGCTGAAAGACTGTTGATGGCTAGTTATTTAATTTCTTAAAACTTCCATTACCTAGCCTACTAAATGGGAATAATAATGCCGGTATGTCAACCAGTGCGGGGACCCTGGTGGTGTAGTGGTTCCTAGTTGGGAAGCTGATCACAAGGTGCACAGTTCAAAAGCACAGCTGCTCCTTGGGAGAAGGGTGAGGCTTTCTGTGCGCATGAAGAGCTACAGCCTCTGAAACCCATGGGGGCAGCCGTTCTACTCTGTCTATGGGGGTGGCTTTGAGTCAAAATACACTGGATGGAACTGTGTGTTTGTTTTCTGCTTGACCCGTGATGGTGAGGGTTATACGGCGCAGTGAATACAGTGAATGTGAAATATGAGAACCAGTGTTAGACCCCTTCTTTCCCCACCAGCAGTTGAACAGATCATATAAGATTCATTCTTGCACGGGGCGGGAAAACTAGCCCAGTGAGGTTAATATCCCCAGCAAGCATTTTATTGCTCATTGGGTCTGGTGCGTCTCACTCCCAAGGGTGTGTTTTCCAGCACTGTTCTTTCAGTGACTGGAACAGAGAATGATGGTGCATTTAGTGACCACATCCTCTGACCTCCTGGTCCCAGGAGACCTTGGAGAGTCTAGGAGGCCAGTTATGTTGAGTGATGACACAGAAAGACAGGGTTTGCCTCTCCAAGTATCTCCCTCTCCCCTCCGTCCTTGGCCTCTTTTCTTAGGGTAATGCATTCAAGCCTGTTGGAAGGACCTTCAGCTTCAAAGTTATCAGCACAAGTTATCAGCACAAGTTATCAACACAAGTTATCAGCACAAGTTATCAACACAAGTTATCAGCACAAGTTATCAGCACAAGTTATCAGCACAAGTTATCAACACAAGTTATCAACACAAGTTATCAACACAAGTTATCGGCACTAGTATCACTCTTGGTCATGGAAAAAAGTAGTCCTTTCCCTGAAGCAAACTGCATGGTTAAAGTGCTCAAACTCTCAATGTTTGTTTCCATTGGTTGTCACAAACCTCAAAGGGGAGTAGAGGGTAGGGGATGCTCTACCTGCCTAAGCAGGTATGTAGAGAAAGGATGGGTAAACAGAAGACTTAAAGGAGGTCGTTAGGAGGACAGCAGGCTCTGTGGGTGTAAAGTAGGTAGATGGCCCTTCTCGCCATAATCCCTTTTGCAGTGTATTGTAAATTCTAGCCTCTATGCCTCTAGCTATAATCCCATTCCAGAGGATCTTGTCAGTTATGCTAGTGGACAGGATTAAGGTGGGATGCGTTTTGTGTTTCTACTTTACTGGAGGTTTCCTTGCGGGTATGGTCAGCTAAAAGACACCCCCCCCC
>NW_022103913.1:6885366-6886498 GCF_000313985.2 Echinops telfairi
CAATGGCATCTTGAGCTTCATGAACCTCATAATATCTTCTTCGGAGCCCTGCTAAGCTGGAGGCGAACAGCCAGGGAATCACCCTAAACGCCAGGGCCATCAAGGAAGAAGAGTCAACAGTGGAGCCCAGTCAAGATCTCTGCTTGAGGTGCTGGAGGCTGAAACCAGAGGCACCAGAGGCTGCAGCACAGCGCCCATAAGACAGAGTAGAGGAGCCAGGTTAAGACCAGAGCCAAGGCGAGGAGACCCCAGACAGAGCAGGGGAGCAGTGCCGAGACTGAGAGGGCGGAGCAGAGCAGTGGGCTGGCTGCTTGGCCCGTGGAGGCAGAGGCCAAGGTACCAAGTGGATTGAGGACCAAAGAGAGATTTGGCCTGTGGATGAGGCAACACATTGCTGTAGACCAATGGCTATATGTTTTCTGCTTTTAGCTTGTGGTAACCTGTTATCATCCCTGATAAATCCCTTTGGTCATGAGTATTGTCTCTGAATTCAGTGTGGCCATTACAATGGATTCTCAAACTTAACTAAAAAAAGCAGAGTGTTATGAGAGGGAAGGTTGATGTCAGAAGAGGGTAAAAGAAGGAGGGAGCGTGGATGCATTTCTGCCTCTGCCTTGTAACAATGGGCCCTGAGCTCGTGAGGACCTGGGTTCTTCTTCTCCAATGTGTTGCCAGAGGACGTTAGATGATTTCTCAGTGGGCTACCCTCTAGATCCCGGACTCCAAGATTCCAGCTCCTATGGGCTCCCTCCCACACACCCTGCCCTTGGCCCTGCTCCCCTGACTTCATCCCCATCCTCTTGTGTCCTGGACCTTGCCCTGCAGATCACCTCACCCTTTCCATTCACCTGCTCCAGTAAACGCTGACGGAAACTTGTTGGACCATTCTCCGAAACTCATTTGGCTATGTGCATGTGTGCGCATGCATGGTGATACGTTTAGCACCATTTCACATTGCTTCCGTGACTGTAAGCCAAGTTAACTTACTGAATCAGATATGGGAATGTATATTTTCTTAGAATGTCAGAAATTTCAGTGACTTTCCAATAGTTTAGTACAGAATGGAATATTCTGCATCCTGTTGTAATTCAATGGACTCTTGTCCATATCTAGGACTTCATTCCCTTCCTCA
>NW_022103913.1:6887612-6893855 GCF_000313985.2 Echinops telfairi
GGGACCGAAGGCCCGGGCAGGGTCTCTGGGACTGGACACGAGCTCTCTAGACGCTTCACTTCCAGGACCCGCGCTCGGAGGCTGTGGATGGAGCTGACCACACTGGGCCAGGAGATGGTCATGAACCTCTACGGTGAGTCTGATCCATGGGCTATTTAATCCTTGAGGTAATTATCAACCCGTCTTTACAAACATAAAGAAACTGAGGTTCTGAGAGACTCAGGAACTTAACTCGAAGCGTGTTCAGAGTACGGCCATAGCACCGCCGACCAAAATGAGAGACGGTGTCATAGGGGAATGATGGAGCGTGACCATGGGTGAAGAACCATAGGAAACGGAGATTCAGGAATTTCTATTTCAGACACCACACGCTTGCCACCGAGTTAATTCCACGTCGCAGCAGCTCGAGGACGGAGCAGAACGGACCCCCAGTGTCCCCAAGGCGGTCAGCTTTATGGATGTGAGGTGTGTACGAACGGCCTTGTCTCACCCACTTCGGACATGTTGTCAGGACAGCCCATTCCCTGGGGATGGACGTCACGTTCGCTGAAGTGGAGGAGCAGTGAGGAAGAGGAAGGCCCTTGATGGGATGCATTGACATGGTGGCTTTAGCAATGGGCTCAGGCACAGGACCAGCTCTGAGGACGGCGCAGGACCAGGTGGTGTTTCTGGTGTGCACAGGGTCACTATGAGTCAGAACTGACGGGATGTCTCTTAGCAACAACTGACCTTCATGGAAACAGACTGCTTTCTCTTTCTCCCACAGAGTAGCTCTGGGGTGCGAACAGCCAACCTTTCAGTTAGCAGTCAAGTGCTTACCCCACTACATGATCAGGGCTCCTCATCTATTTCAGAGGGCCTGTTTCAATGAGACCTTCCAGAGATCTTCCATTTACATATCTAACTTCTCAAAAATGTATTTTCAACATTGCTTGCAAGGCCTCTGAGAGTGGCCATGGGCCAATACGGGGGTAGGGAGGACTCTTGTACCTTTCTCTTCTTGGGCAGTTTGGTGTGGGAACTAGTGGCAGAGCTGGAGGAACCCAGAGGGATCATATTGCCCAGGGGTTTGCCACTGGGCTCATAGAAATAATTCAGGAGGTCCTGAAATTTGCAGGGAAACCAATGGCATCTTGAGCTTCATGAACCTCATAATAATTTTACACTGCCTACATGAAGCAGGCAGGAAGCCCACCAGAGCATTCCTCACTGTGGACTCTGGGCCAGGACATCTGGGGCGAGTCCAATTTGCAGGTGTTTGCATGGCTCACTGCGACCACCAATCACCACTGCTGCCGAGTTACGAGAGTCATTGCCCTCACAGCTGGATCCCGACCTTCAGGGTGTTCGTTCATAAGCCTGTATGTTCCATATCACAGTTTCAAACGATATTGATAATTGTATTTTAATATAATGAGTTACATTATCCCATTGGTCTTCTTTTGCTAATTAAAGTTTATTCTGAAGGGGGAGGCACAGAGAAAGAGAAACATTCTGGGAAGACTTCTGTGACGTCACCAGACAACTGTAGAGTGATCTGTGTAAAAAAATAAGCTGCAGAAACAGACATGGGAGCAGAGAAACTCACCCCAAACCACACAGCTGGACCTTAAGACTTTCAACCCTACCATCACATCGTGAGCTTAAAGAAGGGGAGTGGGGGGAGTGGGGGCTGCAGAGTGGGCTGGGTGAGAGGGCGCGATCCAGCTCAGCCTCCCAATGGTCTCTAACTGTGGGCATGGGATGGGAGACAGCCAAGCGGGGAGCAGAGACGAGGGGGCAGCGGCAGATCCTGCCAGCTCAGTGTAGGAGGCCTCAGAGCGGCAATTACTAAGATTTTTCTTTATTTTCCTGAAGTCTGCTCACGTGGAACCGAGTAATTGATAAAGCGAGCCTTCAGTGACCACACTTAAAGTTAGGAAGGAGTGACAATCATAAACCCCGCATTGTGCAAACTGGGCGGGGTGGGGACCAGCAGCCAAGCCTGCTTGCCTCAGAAGCCAGGTAGTCCATACGAAGCCCACCCCACCACAACCCACCCACCCCCCCTGAACTCCTTCATCACAGCTGGGGTGGCATAGTGGGTTACCCATTGGGCTGTGGGCCAGAAGGTCAGCAGTTTGAATCTACCAGGTACCTCCCTAGAGACAGCTGAGGCTGTCTGCTCCCATGAAGGTTTACAGCCTCAGAAACCCAAAGGTACAGTTCTAGAGTCACTAGGAGTCAGAACTGACTTAATGGCAGTGAGTTTTGGGTTTGGAGGTACAAGGATTACCCCTCTCCTCTGGGCCAGGCTCCGCTTCGCTTGGGGCTTCGTCATCACACCGCCTCCCACTCGTTACTAGCTCGGCCAGCTCGGCCAGCCAGGGAGCGGCAGAGCTAGGACTGGTCCCAGTCTTCTGGGATTCGTGCTATGGTTAAGCACTGAACTCTTCACGGAAAGGAACCCTCAGGCTGCTCGGCCAGAGAAAGGCGTGGCAGTCTGCTCCCATCCAGACGTACGGCCTTGGAAACCCACAGGGGCAGTCAGTTCTCCGCTGCCCTCTCCGATCTGCTGGCGTGGGTTGAAACTGAGCTCCGGGGCAGTGGGCTTGGTCATACACAATATACAGTGGACACTGCCCTTGTCCTTGTGCGGTCAATTGTAAGAGGATCTCTGGGAATCCTATTGAGATATCCATCCAATGTGTGAAACTAGTCTTGGGAGAGCTTCCTGCCTGGGCCACCCCGCAGAACGGCACCGCTCCGGTAAGATGACACCTGACCCAAACCACCGAGCTCACTGTGTTATCTTTCAGTTCTCCTTTCAGTGCACACATTATTCCTTTAGAGCCAGCACCGGCATCATTACACTATAAAAATAATCACAACCCTTCTTGAACTCTATCAGCCAGGAACTTCACTGAGTTATTTTTTTGAACCTTTTTTTGTGAGATTTGAATGAAAGTTTACGGAGCAGATTGGTTTGCCAGTCAACAATTCACATCATTTTGTTTTGTAAAATCATAGTCCTTTCAATGCAGCAGCAACCTACTCCTCCCTCCCTGCAGCGCCCATGTCCATTCCTCCTCCTCCCTCCTCCTTGCTCAGCTCTTCCTACCCTCTGAGATTTAACTGGGCCTTTGGAATGGTTGATGGCTCTAAAGCGTGTGTACCTCCCTGGTGTCTTTGTTTACCACAAAGGCCTGTGTGTTGTTTGTCTGAAAGTTGACCGGAGGGGGTGAGTTCATCTCCAGGGCTGTGGGTAGAAGAAAGGGCACAGGTCCACCAGCACCTATCAGACCAGTAGCCTGGTATGGTTATGATACAATACAATTCCAAATGTGTTCTACATTCCGCATGCTGTCCAGAACCTTGCATTATTCCCCCTTTCAGAGTGCTCAGCATGGTAGCTGGGCACCATCTAGTTCTTCAGGTATCAAAGGGGTGGAGGCTGAGGTTTTTTAAAGTCCATTAATCTACTGGGCTAATTGTGCATCTTTTGTTTCCTTCGGTCTTCCTTGCTCCAGAGGGAGTGAGACCAATAGTCGCACTTTAGATGGCTGTTCACAAGCTAGTAAGACCCAACCGCTAGGGACCAAAGTAGAATGAAGAACACTGTCTTTGGGGCCTATGTTAGGCCAGTTGACCATGTTGCTTCATTATTTATGAACATGTTACTTACTTCTAACAGTCCGTGATCCAATGGTATCAAGTAGACAATGGCTCATCACAACCCTATATAGAGCTTCTGACACTATGAATGTTTATAAGAAGACAGCCTCAGCTTTCTCCCACAGAGTGACTAGTGGGTTTGAACCTACCACCTTATGGGACAAAGACCTAAATCACAGCACCACCAGCCCATGAAGTGGCCTCTTATCCTTGCTTTACAAATAAGGACCCTGAAGCTCAGAGAGATTCAGCAGTGTGTCAAAGGCCATAGCTCTGGCTAGTGGCAGGGTTAAGATATGTCATCAGTGCCTTCTATAATCTGTCTGTTAGAGTATTTTTTTAAGCTCATAACTAAATCTGTCTGTTAGAATAGTATTTCTAATCTCGTCACTAAGCAAACCCGTGGCACCCTGGGTAAGTTCAGCCTGTATTACTAAGAAAAATCCATCCCTGTTGTTTCGAAGACATTCTTTGGGTAGGTGGTTTGCTTAGCAGACAAATCTCCACCAACAGGTGGCCCCATTGTATTGTAATTAGGGGAATCAGTGAAGCTGAGGACAGGGAGGCTGCACCCCAAGAGAAAGGAACCTGGAATGGAGGCCCACAGCTGCTGTTCCCAAGCAGATGTCTCTAAGGACAAGTCTCTGCACTGCTCCCTCCATCCTTTCACCTGAAAGATGGAGGTAGCATACCCACCCTGCCATCCTCAGAAGAGGCCACCAGGAGGGTTGTGTGAGGTGCCCGTGTGCAAAGGCTGAAGGGGCACCCAGGCCTGAGGGGGGCAGCTGCGCAGGCTCTTGTGCTGCCTTCAGGATGCTTGGCAGGGAGCTCTCTGGGTGTGCTCCACAGGCGGCTCTCCGTGCACATGAGCACACTTATCTTCCTCAAGAACATGTAAGTCTCCGAATTTGCTGGTGTGTCACCCAGAGTCATCCCATCAGCATCAATCACCTACAAAGGGGCTTCCAAGGGTTCCTGGAAGCTTCCCGCTCTTTCCAGTCCACCTGTCCAGGAACCCCTTGTACTTGGGGCGTCCTTATGATGTTCTAGGATCCTGTCCATGGTGAATATGCTCAGCAGCTGGCTGAAAGGCTAGAGGGCCACGCCCACCCAAAAGTGCGTTGGAAGAAAGGCCTGGCAATCTACTTCCCCAAAATCACAACCATTGAAAACCCTTTGGAGCACAGTTCTTGGGACCCCCATGAGTCGGCCGAGTAGACGCCCATGGGCCCGGGATCTTTTATGGCTAGCCTGGCTCTGAGCACGCGGAGACAGCAGTGAACACAGCGCAGAGCCTCGTGGGAACAACTGCTGACCCTCCCAGGGCATTTGCTCACTCAGTCCTCTCCACAAAGCTCTGGGCAGGAGCAATGACCCCCGCTCAGGAAACGGAGGCACAGGAGGGCCCGACAGCTTCTCCAGCATTGCTCAGACAGGGCAGAGAGCTGGCGCTGGAACCGGCACCCGGTGCCACAGCCCACACATCTCTCCTCTGTCTCTGCTCCGCGGCAGCTCATCAGGTGTCAAACGATTGTACTATTCCTCCAAGTCCCCCCCATCTTCTTTTGCCCTCTGGCCTGGTAGTTCCCTCCCTGGCTCAGGGGCCCAGCATGAGACCTTCTTCCTGCCTCTTCCGGCAGATGGCTCTCCTGTCACCTGGCCTCTCACTCCTGCTTCCTCCCGCACCTCACCCCACCTGTCTTTCACCAACTGAGTTCTAAATACTGTCCCAGCAAGTAACCCTGGCTCTCAACACCATGTGCAGTCCGGCCTAGCACACATTTTTGCCCTTGGCGCCCAACACCGGGTTCATAAAATCATTAAGTCAGTAGGTCTGAACTTATAGGGAATCAATGGCTGTTTTGAGATGCTAACAAAAGCTATAAACCATGCTTCCCGGGAAAATAAAATGTGCGTAAACTCTTCCAAAGCCCCCAGCCCCCACCTCGCCCCCACCCCACCCCCAGTTGCCCCGGGGTCAACTCTGGCTCATGTCACGCCCCTGAGTGCCACAGAACTGTTCTCCTTCGGGTTCTCGGGAGCTTTTTCTAGCATAGATTGCCTGGGCATGCTTCCAAAGAGACTCTGGCTAGGCTTGAACTGGTAACCTTTAGGTTAGTGGTTGAGGGTGCTAGCCAATGGCACCATCCAGGGCATTAGCACCCCTTTTCTGGGCTTTCCCGGCTCGCTCATGATGTCACCGTAAAGACTCACTACAAATCTTACCACTGTTCCTTACTCCCTTACACAGAGAATGACTGTCTGCATCCCTCGCCACGTTTTCTCGAGCCACGTCTTCCTTCTGGAATGCTTCCTCGGCTTCCATTGCCGCCCAAGGAGATGGCAGTGAAGCAGCTTCCAATGTTAGAAAGCCAGAGGAGTGCTCTTCCTCGACGAATTCCACTTGAAGATACCAACTGGATTTCCATATTCTGCTGCCTGGGCTTTGGGACCCCATTATGTTTCCACCCATTGGATTTGACCCTTTGAGGCGGGTAGGGATATCGGTTTAGTCATCGCACAGCACGCACCACCTAGCACTGAGCTGTGCAGACAAGAGGCACAGCACACACCACCTAGCACTGAGCT
>NW_022103913.1:6893955-6912121 GCF_000313985.2 Echinops telfairi
GCACAGCACACACCACCTAGCACTGAGCTGTGCAGACAAGAGGCACAGCACACACCACCTAGCACTGAGCTGTGCAGACAAGAGGCACAGCACACGGTTTTTAAAACACTGCATAGTGATGGGAGCTGTTTTTATTCACAAGTATGAGGATCCAGGAAGCTAATGGAATGGACTTTCAATTGCTCATGCCCTATGCACGAGACATATGGACCTTCCTGACTACCTCAGCAGACATAAGCCCTCCCTTGCCTTTGCCACTCCTTAGTAATATCAACACCCCCGCCCACCCACAGGCTACTGTAGTGCTGAGTTCCTACTTAGAACTGTCTTTTGTCAGGTTAACCTAGTTTATAGGAATCTATGGCTTTGAAATAAGGTCAGACTCGATAATTAGTTCTGATCCATATTTTCTACCTGATAATTAGCTTATAACCACAGTGATAATTGGGTCCTACATTTTGGGGAGGTGACATATTTTAAGAAAGCGAGGTGCTGTTCAAGGGCTCTGATCTGCCCTCGCCATTGTTAGGAGGGCTGCTACAGCAGCGGAGAAATGAATACTTTGCTCCCGAGGACGCAACTAGAACAGAATGCGCGTATGACTACAGAGGCGATTCGCTGTCCCAGAAATGCTATGCAGGGAAATCGATCCTACCATCTACATGTTGAGGAATGCCGTTTGGTGGCATCAGCGATGAGAGGGATCTGGGAAGGTTGGGCATCGCTGTTGTCAGCGGAGCAACAGCCCTGCGAAGTGTGGCCTTGCAAACTCTGTCCAGCAGTCTGTCCAGCTGTGAAACATCTGCCTGTGCTCATGCTCCCAGCAGTGACTGCTGCAAGTGAGTCTTTGCAGGAGGGCACAGCTAGAATGGCACAACTCAGGAGTCAAGAGTTCAAGTCTGAGCTCCACCAGTTCTGCGTGACCTGGGATCTCTCATTGTCTTTGCTCCGGGCTTCAGAGTCTCCATCTCTAAAACGGAAACGATGGCACCTGCCCGGAGAGGCATTAGCGCATATAATCCTCAGAATACACCGTGTGTCTGAGGAAATTGCTGTAAACGCTTCTTGAAGAAGGATGCCATTATGAAGCGAGGGAGATTCACAAATCAGGATCCTGGGCCAACAAGTTCAAACCTCAGGATACTGGGGCCAGGTGTTATGTTTTAACATCACGAAAACAACGATTCTAGGGCCAATAGTTAATGCTACAAAATACTTCATTTTTGTCTTCAAATGCCTCCTTACTAAAGAGCCTGAATGTTTGCAAACATGATCTACTGTCAATTTATTGGGGTTGAGGTCCACAACTGTGGGGCTCTATAATCATGCTGCCGTTAAAATGTACAATCCGTGACCTTGAAATGCTTCCAAATTTTGCAAAGAGCCTGTCTCCACTCTTTCAGTTCCCATTGGGAGTAAGCCCCCGTCTCTAGCCAGCCTGACATCATTTATCTCACCCACGTGTTCCTTGAGCCATGCTGGGGTCCAGAACACAACCCCAGCCCCAGGAAGCTTGCAGTCCAGTGGTGAGGAGACCAGAAACACACGAGCCCAGCTCAGCCAGGGCATGGCCTAGGGCAGACACATGGACCCCGTGCAGCATGGACGGGGCGGGGAGGGTCACCTAATCCAGTCTGGGGGTTGCCAGAGGAGAAGGTAATACTTGAGCTGAGGCCGGGCCATGCTAACAGATAGCCATCTACCTGTTAGCCAGCGACAACTATTTCTGGAGCACTTACTATGTACTGGGCATTGCAGCCACTAAGGGGACATCATGGAATGTCACTGCCCACTTCCTCTCAACACACCTCTAGAGTCTAGTCCAAATCCTTCTGATTTTCTGACTTGGGCCCCCCAATGTGTCCCTATCGGTGAACAAGCCATGTGTCCCCCAAATGCTCCCTTCCTTCTGTCTCCAACCCAAAGCCCTTGGCATGCAAGAGGTCAAGCCTCTTCCAGACCTTAGCGTAACCTCCTCTATCGATGAGAACGCTGCTCTGGATGGGGTGAGCATGGAAGGAAGCCTGCGTACTTGCTGGGTACACATCTGATATTCCTACTCAGACTCCTAGTTCACTTGAGCTGGGACCCTGCTCTGTGCCTTTATATCCTTGTTTATAGCTGATTGCACCACAGACAACTCTGACAGCGTGCAGGGTAGGAGACTAAGGGCAGATGGATAAGCTCTGACAAGGAGACGCTTCATCCTACTTGTTCCCACCTGTGCATGGAAGAGCTAAGCCCGGGCACATGGCGATCCTGGTACAAGGAGGCAGAAGGCAAATGAAGGCATTCTCTGAACGCCTTCTACCTGCGAACTACCGCGCCTGTGCTCTTGTCTGACCTCCCGTTAGCCCACCACAAGCCTCTGGGATGAGCATGTTTATTCCCATGCTGCATGTATGGAAACCAACGCTTAAGGGCTTTCATTAAGCTGTCCTGGTCTCGGGCTATTAGGTGACCAAACAGGGATCTAAGCTCAGAATAATGCGACTCTAAGATCTAAGGTCCTCTTCTCCCACCGAGCTTCTCACTGAGCACCCAGGTTCTGTGCCAGCCCCACTGGACCTGCTGGAAAGCTGCAGTCTGAAAAGATAAGCAGAACCTGCTTGTGAGGTGATGGCGGCTCAGAGTCAGGTGACAACACCGGGCTTCCTCAGGGGAGAGGTGGCACCTCCAAGCCCGGGTTTAAGCAAACAAGATAAGCGGAATAAGAAAATGGTTTCTGGCCACTGCCATCCATCTCTGGGATGCCTTAGATAGGAAGCAGCAGGCAATGAAATGAAATTCAGAGCATGGGGAGCGGTGGGGGGGGGGGGGGGGCACGAAAACGGAGGTTTTACCCATCACTGAGCTCCCTTCCTATCTAGAGGGAAAACCCAACGTTAATAAAACAGAAAACCTTCAACAAAATCAAAGCCAATTTTTCTGTCAAGCTCAGAAACAACAGAACATAAACTTAGAGGCATCTCCCAAGTGTGCTCTGGAAATAGCCATGATTCTGAGAAGGTAGGTGGAAATCAAATTTTGGGTGAGCCAGTTTTCCTGCTACTCGTGTGAGGGAGCGCTGCCTTTGACGCTCAGGGATCGAACAGGAGCAGCACTTGTTAGAACTCAGCCGTAAGGCCTCCTAAGTCTCCCTCTGGCCCTCCTCGCCAGGCCGAGCAAGGAGTCTGTAGTAGTCAACGGACATTTTATGGCATGAGGAGCGCTCTGTGAACTGAGCTCCTCCAAGAAATCCATACCTGGAGAACACGCACACACAGGGCTGGCCCTTGTGCAGTGAATTTCCTCTGGACCGACCCCATCATGTTCTTTCTGTCAGTTACCGGGGTGAGTGGGACTTCAGTCTCTTCATCCAGGAGTCCAAGGGGTCCTCTGACAGAAAGGAGGGTGTTGGAAGTCTAGGAGGTGGGAGATCTCAGCAGCCATGAGGAAAGGCCTTGGGGTCAGACACAGTTTGCTTTGAAAGCTGTCCCCTCCACTTCCTGACAGCATGGAGTCGGACAAAGCACCCATCCTCTGGGCATCCCTGACGTCACAGTCCTGTTGAAGAGGGAAAGGAGGCCTCTCTCTCAGGATCAGGATCAGGACAGTGGTTAAATAGGATCACCTGACACAGAGCAGGCATTTGGTAATGCCTGGCCTCCATGCTCTGCTCACAAGGCCCAAATCTGGTCTATTGAAGTCCCAGCTCAATCTCACCTCCTTCACAGTCTCAAAGGCCCCGCCCAAGCTCACCTTCTCTGGACATTCAGATCCCCAAAGATCCCCGTGGCATCTGCCACCACCAATCCACATCCACGGTCACACCCAGCCTTGTCCTGGGATAGCTCAATGTGTGTGTGCACCAGGACTTCTCAGGCAGGTTGTGGCTGCCTAGAAAGGACCTAGGATAGCTCCCTTCTCTCCACCCCCAGTACTAGGCCCCGAGTCTTACTGCCAGTAGAAAAGGATTAAATAAGTGTCTACAAACAAGGCATTCGAGCACCAAAGAGGAAAGGCGACTCCCACTTACTGAGTCCCAACTCTGTGTCAGGTGCGTTACGTCATCTCATCCCACTGCCACCACAACCCCCAGCTGCCCTGTTTCATTTCACAGGTGAGGAAACCGAGGCTCACAGAGGAGAATAAGAGTTTTCCAAAATCCTCACAGTTCAGAGGGATAGAAATGAAAATAGAACCACGGAAGGAGAAGGGAGGGATAGAAGAAGGAGATGGAGCAGTGGGGAAGGGCAAGGGCAAGAACTAAAGCAGGCTCCGTTGATGAGCTCCTGGTAGGGGCAGGTCCCTCTGCAGGCATTGGGCGCCTCTGGGGCAGGCTAACACATTTGTCTGTCACACCAAACCAAAGTGCGTGAGAGAGTAACCAGGCCCCTGCCCTCTGTCCCTGCCCAGCGGACAAGGGCGCTTCCCCTGAGACACGTACGATCCAGTATATCTGGAGATCTGGAACCAGAGCTCGGTTGCTTTCCTCTAACAGAATTTACAGTGCATACAAATTCAATGACATCACTGGGTACCCTGTCACTGGCTAGAGGGCCAAGGTCACTTATGCCCTTCCATCACCAGGCTAGAGAGAGCCAGGGGCATGAAACTACCTCCCACCCCACACCCAGAGGAGGACGGGGATAGCAGGGGCAGGCGACAGTGAGGGCAGCTTGTTGAGCTGAGGGACCACTTGTGTTCGTGCACCATGTTTTCCTCGTGGGTGCCCCAGGCGGCTGCGTTGTGGATGGAAGCGCTAGGGGTCCTGCCTGCTCGCCCTGTGCCCAGGGGTCTGCGCTCACTCTTGTGAGCCCATGACTGCCCTGCTGTCTTGTTAGATGCTCTGTCCCTGCTCCCACGTCACAGCTTTCTTGTGCCCTGCACCTGATGAAGGAAACCACATAGTGTTGTGCCCACAAAGTGTGCTACTCAATTTTCTCCAAACCCACCCCAACCCCCGTAGTCTGAAAAGGCTCAACGTTCAATGTCTAACTGGGAAGCTGCCAGGAAAGATAAGTACCATGTCCGAGACCACAGCCTGTGAATGTATCAAGATGTGCTGGAACCTAGGTTTGCTGGGCTTCAAAGCCCATGCAAGGCAATGGGTCTTTTCATGCTGACCAACTGGGCAGGAAGGACTTGGAAAACAATAGAAGGTGCTAAACTTAAAAGTAAAAAGAACCTGACGGCCAACAATTACTCAGGGAGTGTTTCTAACCCAAAGGCATAATCAGGTGGGAGATCCAAGGTGAGCCTCAAAACGTTTGTGGAGAAATCCCATGATCTTTCAGCTTCATTTTCCATCAACGTCTTCAAGGCCCATCGTACAAGACCACCCTGGGATTCTTATGGCCTGTAAAGTCTAGGAAACATGCCTATAAAAAAGGGCACGGAGCCCTGCCTGGTCGTGCAGTGGTTACACACTAGGCAGTGAGCCACAGAGTGGGCAGTTCGAAACCACCAGCCGCTCCAGGGGAGAAAGACTGGGCTTTCTACTCCAGTAAAGAGTAAGTCTCAGAAACCCACAGGGGGTCGCTATGAGTCAGCATTGCAGTGAGCTTATGGTTAAAAAGTGTCACTTACCCAATAAGAGAGTTAAGCTTGAGCTTACTTACTAAACTGTAGTGAACAATTTCACTTTTTTCTTTTCCCTCACATCAAAAATTCTGATTCTGGGTATGACTGACAGCTGCCTCGCTCTCAATTAAACCCTATTTTCAAATTCGCAGTCCCCAACAGGGGCAGAGTAGTGGGAAAGCAAAGGAGGAATACGCTTACTTCTGAAACTTGCTTACTAACCTGCAGTTTGTTAGGAAGCCGGGTAGGATGGGGGGCTGCCCCTCTGCATGCCTAGGGGCTCCCTAATGGAAGTTGGAAGCTTATGAAAGCTAAAGGGCATGCGCCAATTCAGGCTCTGAGCCAGAAAGGGGCATACACCTAAGTGGGTGGTACACCTAGGTGGGCCCCAATCTAGGCCAGCTGGGCTTAACTCAGCCAATGGGGTCAACCAGTACCGTCGACCACGCCTCCCAGCAGAGGGCACTAAAAAGCCAGAATCCAATGCCCACCGCCCTCTTTTCCAGCTGCTCCTTGGTGGGCCTGGCCTCAGGTTCCCACGTGTGGGGGTGAAGTACCCTGAGGGTGCCTGTGTAAATAAAAACCCACTTGGACCACAGCGTGAATTCTTTCTCTCTCGAAGCTAAGGGCCAACCGAGGGACTTCTAACCCGAGAAACCTAACAGTTTTCACCCCATCTTTAGAAAACGCGTGAAACTGTTCAGTATAGTTGAGTAGGATGCACAAGTGAGCCCATGCTCCTTGCTTCCTGCAGAACCCATCCCTGCCTCGAAGAATAAACCTGGACAGAGACATAGGTCATCCCTTGGGGCCGGGATACGGGCAACGGCAGGATGGGAGATGTTAACAATAATGGATGCAGGAATTAAGAAAATGTTCCAAAACTGATTGTGGCGATGTTTGCACAGCTTTTAAAAACTATTTTATTTTCTAATGTATTTGAACCATTGAATCGTATGATTTGTGAATTCTATGTCAGGAAAGCCAAACTCACCATCATCTAGTCGATTCTGATTTCTAGTGACCATGTACGACAGGGTGGAAGTGCCCCCTGTGGGTTCCTGACACTGTAACCTTTTCTGGGAGTAGAAAGCCTCATCTTTCTCCCAAGGAGAGGCTGGTAGTTTCAAACTGCTGACCTTGTGGTTAGCAGTCCAAGGCAGCCCAAGGTGCAACTAACTACCACACCACCTGGGCTCTTTATACGACAATAAAATGTGTTTTTTTTTTTAAAATAGAAAGGGAGGAGGGTAGGTTTAGACCCTGTGATAATCTGATGCCAGATATATTTGTGAAAGCCTTGACCTCTGCCCAGGTTCAATCAACCAGAGGGATAAACAGACTTCAGTTCACTATCGACTACAGGAGAATTGTTTGAACTTACTCAAATCATTTAAACCCATGGCACCTCAGTTTCCATGGGCAATGATTCTCAAAGTCTGGACGCAGGACCAGCATCACCAGCATCACCTGAGAACTTGTTAGAAACATAGCTCCTTAGACCCACCTCACAGACCCCACGTGGGAGAGGGGCGTTGCAATGCAGTTACAAACCTCCAGAGGGATTTTGATGCAGTTCAAGATAGAGACCCCTGCTCTGAGACAAACCTGACTGCACTTAGAATCACCTGGGGAGCTGGGTAACAAAACACCTGGCCAAAAAGATCAATTCCGTAAGGACTTCTGATACTATTGCAGTGAGATTCAGACCTCAATTAGCTTCTATGCTCTGTGGAAATAAGAGGCTTCCCCAGAAATGGAGAGCCTGGTATACGCCCACTGAGGGGAAGTGTGCCTGTAAAGAGCCCTCTGATGTCTCTGGCAGGCGGCAGATAGGCTCCAGGCCTTTCTCCTGCCCCAGCAAGTGTGCAGGAGGGCCCTGGCGGCCTTCGTGAGGAGGCGGACAGATGCCTGATGGGAGCTGTTGGGGAAGAAGCACGGTGGGCACGCTGAGGATGGATCAGGGAAAGGACGGAAGGGATGGAGGGGTTTCAAGTCTGGTTTAATAGGCCTCATAAAAGTCTGTGATATTTCATCCAGCCCTGATTGTTTTTCATTCGTCAGGAAACGTCCTGGACGTCTGCAAACTTGTGCAAATTGCACATGCCACAAGATTGATGGCTGCTCCCCACAACCCCTCCCTGATGCAATCTGCCATTGAAACCCCAGTTCTTCCAAAGACCTTGAGGCTGGCTGCTCACACCATCAGCCCGGCCTGGGCTGGGAAGGGGCCTGGGAGGCTGCCTTTCCTATTCCCTGGGTGCTGAAGGAGGCTTGGAGAGGGCCAGGGCAGAAAGACGGCAGTGCAGCCTCAGGTCCCAGCCAGTGTGTGCTTTTGCTGTGCGTGAGTGGATGCTGCTTCTTTCTTTCTTTGGTTTTCTGGAACCTTTGTAGCCCTGCTAGGCCAACAGGCTCCTCCCCAATAACAGTAATAATAGCCAGGAAGCACCCATTTGGCATCAGCCCCAATGCTGGGCCCTTATAAGAAACGAATCTTTGTTATTCCCCACCTGCCCCTCCAGATCCTTGTTTCCTGTTCTGTATGTCATTGGAATCCGAGTAGCTTGGGGAAGGGGACTGACCTTTATGGTCAGTTTTAACTAAACTCACTTGCCTTCTTGCTTCTGCTGGGTCTGATGAAGGGCAAAACTGAAGAGCAGGAGGAGAGAGAGGTTGGAGTATTCCTCTGCTCCATCTCTGCCAGGTTCCAGCTTGGCAGTGACTAAATTTCCTAAGAGAAGATCACAGATCCTGTAGCCTGGCCTACCTGCTGAATTACAGCTTTAGGCAGGGCCTGTAGTTGATCCTGGTCTATGCTGCTATCATTTCCCTGCAGCCTAGAGGAGGCAATGGCTCCCATATTGACAGTTCTGAGCACGCTGCTATTCCTTACTAATGTCCCTTAGGATGGCCTGCACCTTGATCCATGTGAAACTGTTGTATGTCTAGGACAAATAATGGCCACAGGCTGGGAATTAATTATGGGTCAAGCTACCAAATAGTCCCTTCCTTAAAGTCTCTTCAGTTACACATTCTGAGTGGGCCTCCCTTTTTCTGCCCCTGCCTATAGCAGGCCTATAGTAGACAAGGTGAGGTGTTATTAGTTTCCATTTATGTGTGGAAAAATAGAGACTAAAAGAGCTTCCTTGGCTTCTCTAAGATAACCCGATGTGCACTAGAAAAAAAAAAAACTACAGGCAGGAGTCCCTGGGTGGTACCAATAGTCAAGTGCCCACCAAGAGGTTGGCAACTTAAATCATCCCAGAGGTACCTGAAGATGAGCCAGGTGATCTGCTTCTGGAAGGCCACAGTCTTGGACACCTCCTAGAGAAGTGTCCACTATGCACACCTGGGGTGGTCTGTGTGGGAATCAACTCAATAGCCATCATGTTCAGGACACGGTGGCAAATGCTTAGAGTTTTTGTCTTATTAGGAGACTTTAACAGATCACTTTCAATGGTGGATAGAACAACTACTTAAAACTCATAAAGAACCGAAAAACAACCCAAACTCTGTCATTAAATTGATTCCAACCCATAGTGACCTTCTATAGGGTTTCTGAGACTGGAAGTCGATGGAAGCAAGCATTCTCCTCTTTGTCCTGCAGAAGGACTACTGATTTTGAACCATTGGCCTTGTGGGTAGCAGCCCAATGCTTCTTTCTTCTGCAGACGGACTACTACAACCCACTGCCTAACGCAAAGCACCCTCTGAGCTCCTCCAACGAGAGAGAAAATCGACATAACACACGAACTGACTTGACTTCATGGACAGATGCAGAGCACAACACCCCAGCAGCACAGTACACATTCTTCTCAAGGGCACATGGGTCATTCTCCAGAATAGACCGTATGTTTTAGGCCATGATGAGTTTAAAAACATCAAGATCTTGCAAAGCATTTTCTCTACCCATAGCACCATAAAACTTGAAATTAGTAATAGAAAGGACAAGCGAAAAAGACAATTGGAAACCAAGTAACACCTTCCTTAAAAACTACTGAATAACAAAAAATTTATGAAATTTTAATAGTTCTTAGAATCAAAGTAGAACAAAAACACAACATATCAGAATTTTTCAGACACAGCAAAAGCAGTGCTCAGAGGACTATTTATAGCAATAAATGTACATTTCCAGAAAGAAGGGTCAAAATCAATCACAACGCTAACATAGAATGGAGAAGCAAAAGAAGTTCAATTGCCAGGAGAAAGGAAAACATAGTCAAGATCAGAGCAGAAACAAATGAAACAGAACAAGAGAAGGAATCAACAAGACTATACATTCGAACTGTGAGAGAATCAATCAAATGGACTAACCATGGTCCAAATTGGCAAAGGAGAAAAATAAGATGCAAATAATCAAAGTATGAAATGAAGTGGGTGAAATTGTGACAGAATCAATTAAGATAAACAGGATCAAAGTAATATTATTGAAAAGTGTGCTCTAGTAAATCTGGAAATCTAAAAGGTAGACACATTTCTGAAAATGAACTGCCTGCTTACACCAAATCAGGAGCAGAAATCCTACACAGACCCATAACCAAGGAAGCATACGAAGATTGCCATGAAAAACAAACCCTCACAGCAACGGCAAATGCCAGCCCAGGCAGCTTCACCGGAGAGTTCTAGCAAGCATTCAGAGAAGAGTGACATTAATTTGACTCAAATGGTTTCCAGGTACAGAAAAGAGAGCCATGTTCTAAAATGCGGTCTATGAAGCCGGCACAATCCTGATACGAAAGGCAGGCAAAGATACTAACTGCGCCCCACCCCCCAATTAGAACATTACAGACCAATATTACTCATGAATATAAACAAAACTTCTCATCAAAGTTCTAGATGACAAATTCAACAACATAATAAAACAAATACTGCATTATAATCAGGTGGGATTCCTACCAGGGATGCAAAAGTGATTTAACATCAGGAACTCAATCAACATAACTCATCACATAAATAAAACAAAGGAAAGGGATTCTATGATCATCTGAATTGAAGCAGAAAGGCCATTTGATAAAATCCAACATCCTCTCCTAATAAAAACTCTCGGCAAAACACAAATAGAAAAGAATTTCTCCAATATTAAATGGGGGTATATGCAAAACCAACACCCAACATTATCCTCAACAGAGAGAAACTGAGAGCTTGCCCCTTGAGAAGCAGAAGACAGGATGACCATTGAGACAGTTAAGGTTTATTGTGTCCACCTGCCGATAAACACGTGGGGTTAATTGAAGGGCAAAAAGATAAATGGCTGGGTGAGCCTTGCCTTTCTAGCTCTCGGGTCTCTTGCTTTGTGATGGTCGGACCAGGGTGCAGCTGCCTTAGCAGTTCCCTGCTTCAGCTGGCAAGTCTCACTTCCTGCAAGACATCCCCAAGGACAAGCTACAGGGACCAACCCTGATGCAGCTCTGGGTGCTGGGGCACCCGTGTGGAGACCTCTGCCAGCGCTGAGATGCTTACACATTCACTGACTCGGCTTTCCTCCTGCAGTCGGCATCATTGCATCTGTTTTGTGAGATGGAGGAGGGCTTTGTGGATTGGTGTTGGACATATGGGTTAATGTTGGACTTGTGAGCTTGGGCAGCACTGGGTTGGGATGTTTTCTTCATGCACACTTAACCTTTACATAAAACTCTCATAAATATGAGTTTCTGTGGATTTGTTTCTCTAAAGTACCCAGACTAACACATAGGTACTAATGTATATCTTTCTTAAAGTGAAGTTTTGATACCAAGGGCTCAAGTAGAAAGAAAATGTTTTGAAAATGATGATGACCACATATGCTTGATACAATTGATGTATGGGTAGTTATAAGAGCTGTAAGAACCCCCAATAAAATGATTCATAAAAAAGTGAAATTTTGTAAAGTGAACTCTCAGAAAAATGGAGGATTAAAATATTAAAATATATAATCCAAATCCAAATCCCAACAACAGTCTTTAACAAAATGGACAAACTAATCTCCAACTTTATATGGAAACAACAGAGGCCTTGAATCACCAAAGCATTACTGAAGAAGAACATAGTAGTTAAAAGTTAAAAGTATTGGCTCAATGATAGCTAGACAGATTAATGAAACAGAACCCAAAAGTAGATCCAGCCAGAAACCAAGTATCAAAGTCCATTCACTGGGGAAGAGATAGTTCCTTTAACAAATATTACTGGGAAAAGTGAATACCCAGTTGTATGAAAATGAAGAAGGATCCATACCTCACACCATATACAAAAACAAACTCAAAATATATCAAAGATCTAAATATTAAACCAAGAACTATAAAGTTCTTGGAATATAAAATAAGGATAAAAGTAGGAATGCTAATCTATGCCATTAACGTACTATCAAAAATCATTAAAAACAGGAAAACAACAAAAAAGAAAATAGATAGCTGGGACTACCTAAAATTGAAATACTTATGCTCATCAAAGTCTTTAGCAAGGAATAAAATGAGAGCCCATACTCTGGGGGGGAAAGTTGTCAATGATGCAGCTGACAAGTGTCTAAAATATATAGAAAACTTCAACTCCTCAATGACAAACAATAAATCAAAAAGCAGGCAAAGTACATGAAGAGGCATTTCATCACAGAAAGTCCACAGGTGGCTAACAAAGAGAGAGATGCTCATAGTCACAACCTGTTAGAGCTGCAGATGATGCAGATGTGAGATATCATCTCACCCCTCACAGATGGCAGGAAACGTTCCCCATACAGCAGGGACAGTGAGAAACGAACACCGATTCTCCCGTTTCCTCCTCCAAACCCTGAGAGACAAATTGTTTTTAGACCCATTTGACCAAGAAGAAAAACGAAGAATAATCTTTGCCTGGCTTCTGATAAAAACTTTGAACAAAATTTTCTAAAAGCAAACAAGTGAATGAGCTTGGGGAAAGCAGTCCATACGGGCGGCCAATAGCCCTCAGCCCACGCAGACTCAGAGGAAATAGTTGGGAACGGGTTCTTGAAGGAAACGGGGGAGTAAGAAGTCCACATTCTTTGGAGATGTTAAAATGAGTTGCCCTACAAGGGCCCAGCACTAGTGTGGTGCTGATGGACAGGTCTCCACTAAAGTTACACCGGAGTCTGTTGACGTCTCCTGCCCAGGACATCTCACCTGACACTGCGTTGCCTTTTCACTACGAACTAATGCTGCTGGCCTCTCACCCTGCCTGCTCTCTGCCCGAGCTAGTTTGACAAATTAAGTATAAAATTAAGACCATGCTGGTTGTCATTGTTAGCTAACATCAAAGTCAGCCCCCGCTCATGGCCAACGCATGCTGAAAGCGATGAACTGCTGCCCAGTTCGAGACCAATCCACTGAGAGGTTGCAGATTGGACAATATATTGCAACCCATCGAGTTTTCACTGACTCACATTCCAAAAGCGATCACCTTCTTCCTAGTCCATTTCACTCTGGAAGCCCCTGAACCCTATTCTACATCCTAACAACACATAAAAGCTTTTTCTGACGAGCAGGGGACGGCCTAGAATCACACCTGCGTTTCCTCCACGGAAGGTAAGAATTCTACCATGGGACTACCCCGCCCCCTCTGTAGGCTCCTATCACTGCCATGGACTCAGGCTGACTCGACCCCCTGGGGGTTTCCAAGACTGTAACTCTTTCCAGGAGAAGAAAGCCCAGTCTTCCATGGGCTGCTTCTGGTCTTGAATTGCAGACCATTCAGATCTCAGCCAAATGCATAAGCGCATCATCACCAGGTCTCCAATAGGAGGCCCATAAGAGGTGGCCAAAAAACAAAACCAGCTTTAGGAGGTGGTACCCTGGGGTAAGTATTAGGCTGCTAAGTGAATACTTGATGGTTCCAATCCAGCCACTCCTCAGGAGAAAGATGAGACTCTGCTCTCATACAGGTTTGCAGTCTCAGAAACCAGAAGGAACCATTCTGCTCTGAGCAGAACTATGAGTTGGAATCGACTTGCTGGCAGCGGGTGTTAGGATGCAAGCCCCAACACTTCTGAAGGGTTAGGTCTGGAGAATGCCAAGTGAGGCAGCTAGGCCAGGGTCCCCTTTCTCAAGGTTTTATAAGGGACGCAGCTATCTCTTCATCCTTTCACATGTTATTTTCAAGTCCTGGAGCCCAGTGAGATTTTCTATGAGTTATGTGGTAGACAAGGACCCTTAATGGTAAAATATTTGAGCACTCGGCTGCAACCCAAAAGAATTGGTATTTCAATACCACCCAGTACCCCATGGGAGAAATGCCTGGTAATCTTCACCTATAAAGACCCCATGGGACAGTTCTGGCTGTCACATTTGGTTACAATAAGTTGAACATCTACATAGCAGAACCTAGCAACCATATGTGGTAGACAGGAAACTGGAGTTCAGACCGGTGCTGAGGTCTGGGACCTTTTAGCTCCATGCTCTGTACCTGTGGCCTGGCCTCTTTGCAGCGCAGTGTACTCACTTGTAAGTATAACCCTCCCCTCCAAGAGACTCTGAGAAGGTGAAATGAGATAGCACAGGTAAAACATGCATAGCCTCTAATAAGCATTTCATAAAGAACAGGCGCTGTTTTCCTAATTCTGGAAATAATAATATTTTTAATCTGGAAATTATAATTGGTGGTTTAGGAAGGAAAGCTAAAACTGTTTATCACTCATTGATTTTCTGCACCCGTGGTTAGAAAACTTGCCTTAAAAGGCTGTTTTCTTGATATTATTGTTAAATTCCAGGATTTTCTTGGCAACAGCCTTTAAGAAGACAAAGAAGTCGGTCAAAGGCTACCTGGAGGGGCTTCAATTTGAAGGCGATATCTTCCTTTTCCAGCTGGCCATCTGCAAGGGAAGGCCTGGTGTTCTCTGTGTCCACAGGAGAGACGGCTTCAGTAAAAATTAGCCCCCAGTATTCCATGGTGTCCCATTCTGTTGCTTGCTTCTCTGCCCCTAATCCAAGTTCCACTGAGTGTCTGCTTACGCATGCCTTCCCAGGAGATAGAGCAGCCCACTGCATCCGGGTCAACACCAGTGGGTGCACTCCTAGTGCTGGCGGGAGAAACACAGCTGGTTGCACTAGAAGGAGATGGAGATGGTGGAACAGGCACGGGCTGGAGAACGTGAGGTGGGCATCTGAGAGAGCTAGAGTCATGGCAGGATTGAGTATGATCTTTCCCATTGGGTGTGGAGGGCCCATGGGATGCACTGTGGCAGTGGAAGGGCTCTGTTCTGGGTAGAAGTGGGCAATCATGGTGCTTCACTCTCTAGCCTTTCCTGATGATTCTAGTACAGGGATATCAGCCTCCCAGCTGATATAAAAGCAACCCCCCTTCCAGTAGGTCAATTCTGACTCCTGGTGACTCTATGGGACAGAGCACAATTGCCTGTGGGTTTTTGAGACTGTAAATCTTTTCAGGAGTACACCCCACTGGGAAGCTTCTTGTGGGTCCCAACTGCCAGCCTTGTGGTGACCCCAGGGCACCTGGCCCAGCAGATTTAGAAAGGTGAAACAGGGCAATGCTAAGGATCACCAGCAGTCCCTGGATGGTGCAAATGGTTGATGTAGTCTGTTCCCAATTCAAAAGTCAGAATTCACATTCACCTAGAGAAACCTTGAAAAGAATATCTGATCGTCTCCTTAAAAAAAAAAAAATCAGCCATTGAAAGCCACAAGAGGCTAGTTCTCCTCTGACCCACACGGGGCCCCTCCATGGCTGAAGAGTCTACTTGACTTGAAGGCAAATGGTCTGAAGACCTCGCAGGCTGAAATCGTCCAGCCCAAGCTCCCGTGCGGCGCTTCTCATCTTCTCTGTGCAACCCCAGGCATTTATCTCCCCTCTTTTGGTCTCAGCTCCCTTATTAAGAAGGGGGAATGATAGTAAAAATGTTCAGCCCATAGGGCTGTTGTGAAGACTAAATTACTATACGTAAAGTCACACAGCAGTGTTGTTTCCCTACCAAGTGTTACTTTGAATGAGCTGCCATTACAGTTAGCAGGACCTTAGCTACCTCCGAGGACTGTCCCGAGTCTAGGTTGGAAGGCATGAAATCCTTCAGTCTCACAACGACTGATCAAAGAAGGATTGTGGGCCTCGGGCCTAAAATCCCACTTGCAGGTCATGCGTTCATCCACTCATCCAACAATGAATTAAACCAAATTGCCCAAAGTGTGGTCCATGTATCATACAATGTGATGGTAGGGGTTACACTTGAGAATGTTGCTTTAATGTTAGCAGCCATGTATTTTATAATTTTTCTTAGAAAAATAATTAAGGCAAATAATGTTATTCCCAATTTTCCTTGATTTATACTTTGTACATTCCATGTTCTACCTGCTTGTAAATGTTTGTAGCTTTCTGATTCTCATTTTGAGGCATACCACATCAGCAAATGAAAGTCCCCAAAGCTTGACTCCACCCGTGTCAATAAGGTCAAGTCTACTTGAGGAGGCAGTCCTTCCAGGTTGTGTTTTGAATGTCTTCCAGACTGAAAGGTCCGTGCTGCAGCACTGTGACAGCACAGCTCCGGCTGTTCTCCATCAGGTGTCCAGAAGCAGCAGATAGTCTTCCCAATCTCTGTGAGTCTGAAAGCTCCCCTGAATCCCATCGACCATGAGCGACCCTGCTAGTATTTATAAATTGATAACATAGCTGCAGCATCACAGCAACACCAGTCAGCAAAGTACAGCAAACGAACAAAGGAGCGGCATGCGCTCCAGTGAACGGCTGCAACACAAGCAACTCTCTTGTCTATGCCAGGAAATCATAAAGAGAGCTAACTGATCAACCGACTGGAAGAGACCCAAGATTGTGTCATCTACATATCACATGTTATTCATGATTCTTTCTCCCAATATTCTGCCTATCCTCCTTCTTCTCAGATTATTTGCTGATTAATAAGAAAGTGAAAGTATACAACTCGTACATAGACATTTCTTGATTTTCAGTTATGCAATATCCCATGGTTCTATTTGACTTCCCCTGGTCGATGTAATAGTTCTGTATGAGCACAGTTAGGCATTCTGAATTTCCCACTCTGTTCAATGTTATCCATAATTGGTTATGATTATGATCCACACAGTAGTGTCTTCCAACCTGAGGGGCTCAATGACGCCATCATGCTTGCTAAGAGTGGAAAGATCTGGAAATACTTACTTCTGAATATCAAAGTCTACTGCCTTCAGAATGGATGATGATTCAGCGTAAGAAAAACACAAGTCCTCACACCTGGACTGATAAACAACATCACGATAATGGATGAAATACTGAAGCTGTAAAGGGTTCCATTTTATTTGGACCAACAGCCAACACCCATGGGAACAATCAAGAAATCAAACAACCTCTTTCATTGGACAAATCTGCTACAAAGACCTTTTTTATCTTGTGTTAAAGAAAAACGATGTCACTTTGAAGACAAAGGTGTGTCTGACCCAGGCCCTGGGATTCTCATTGGCCTCATGGGCAAGTGAATGCTGGACAGTGAATGAGGAGACTGCAGAAGAACTGATGCCTTTGAATCCTGATGTCGATGAAGAATGCGGAATATACTATGGATTGCCCAAAGAAGAAGAACAACGACATCTGCCATGGGAGAAGCACAGCCAAAAGGATTGTAAGAAGCAAAGATGCCCAAACTCTGTCTCCTATTTTTTGGAACAGGCTCTCAGGAAAGGCCAGTCCCTGAAGTATTTGTAGAGTGAAAAAGAGGAAGGCTTTAAGTGGCAGGAACTGGACCAGAGGCTGGTAGCAATTATGAGGATGGCCCCGTAATCTATTCTCTTGTGCTTGGGATCACTATGAATCAGAATGGACTCAACAAAACCACAGCAACAGCACTTAGTTTGCTATTCAAATAAGAACGAAACTTTCACATGTCCCTTTTCATCTCTAGCCCAATTCCTTCCTCCCCTTTTCTTCTCTCAGTCACCACAGGAATAATATGGTCCTGGGTTTGTTTGTTTTAACCTTAAACTTTAATTTTAATAGCCTTGTAATTCTTTATATCTCTGGAGTAATTTTTAAGAGAAATTATATGCACTTCCTAACTATAGTGATAACATAGCATTTCTTTTTAAAATTTGTTTGCATTATAAGTTAGTTTAAAGAAAAATAAAATAAAGCTGGAAAACATTCAGTAAAAGATTAGATGGCAGAAGAAATGAACTAGAGATACACACGAAGGGGGGCTTCAAAAATTTCATGGAAAAATTCCATTATCTTTTCACTCCATTCTTCCACAGAGTTTTTGAAGTGCCCTTGTATAGCAATATGGATAGATATGCAACACATACAGCTGAAAACACTGTAGAGTGATATGTAATTTGTGTATTTAAAAAGTACCTCAGATAGTTCTGATATTTTTCATTTCTTATGTTTGTATCTATAAAAGTATTAAAAAACTGAATAGAAAGATGTCGTTTCCCAATGAAGGTGAAGGTGAGGTGATAAGGGAAAGGGAGAATTTTGATGAAGATTGGGAATCAAAAGGGACAGACAGCTAGATGGCTGTTTGTTTATCCTCAGGCCTTTAAGACAGACCTCAGATGCTAAATCTTTTGATAGCTGGGCACCATCAGCTTTCTTCACCACATTTGCTTGTGCACCCATTGTCTTCAGCGATTGTGCCAGGAAGGTGAGCATCTCAGACTGC
>NW_022103913.1:6913329-6927788 GCF_000313985.2 Echinops telfairi
AGGTAGGAAGGGGCAGGGAATGGTGTGGGCCTCCCCACCTTCTCTGCTTCCCCAAGCACCTTCTCCCACAATGAAGGAAATCACCCCCGCTTCCTTTGCCGCTGTCCTTGGTGCAGGTTTACACATGTTGGCTCCTGAGTTCCTGTGGAGCCAATGACCACATCAAACACGAGCTGGCGGCTTTACATGGCCACGTGACTCACAGAGAACTGGCTTGGGGCCAGGAGACTAAAGTCACCATCGCAGCATGTACATCTCAAGAGGAGCCGCGTGTCTCCCGCTGCTCTGTGGGTTCCATGTGACAAATGGCCATGGAGTGCTGGCACGAGCACGTGGGGGCATGGTGCCTCCGGTCTTTATGCAGGTGCCGCTTCCTCACTGGCACCACCGAATTCGGAGGGCGCTCATTCCCTTCATGTATCACTGCGGTTGGCAACGCAAGTTGGTTGTCAAAGGGCCGTTTTCTTCTCTCATGCCCCCAGCGTGCTAGACAAGACTGATTCACAGCTGGGTCTGCCTAACAGCCGGCCCAGCACGCTCTACCTTGTCATCTGGGAAAATCCTCTCTTGCCGCCAACAGGGACTGTCACTCGCACTGCATTACCGACAGCCTCCAAGTGAAGACTTTATATTCTTTTTTTCTTCTTGCCACTGGGTTCACACAAAATAAGAAGTAAAGGCACATTTCGAAAGAAATGTTCCATTTTCTTTAATCACTTCAAATTGCCCAGCAACTGGAACTTTCTTTTCAGCAACGGGAAAAGCCCGCTGTGCTGAATAAAACAGTGAACCCTGGCAGACTCCAGGTGAGGTCAGACCAGGACTACTAAAAGGTGCACACAGGGAGACATTACCATAGGTCTTCTTCCTGTCACCTCCCAGGCTGAGAAATCACATCCCAGAGCGCTACCAGGGCGGGAAAACCTGCTTCTCTATGTAACACGCTCGGCACGCTCCTCCGAACATGTTTGATGACCATGAACCCAGGCAAAGCCTGGGCTGACTCCGAAGTAAGGTCAGGCTGTTCCTCGTGCTTCACCTACTAGCACCCCAGGAGTCTTGACTCAAACTTTAGTGGTGCGTGTCTATGATAAATGGAAAGAAGAGCCAGAGAGCACTTGGATTCAATAGTGCAATCGGCTTCCTCATGAAAATTGCTCCCGTTGTGCGTACGGACCTTTGATAAATCAGCACCACAGAGATGGTGCTTAGGAAATAGAGGCACACGACTGAACATGCCCCCCCAGGGAGGGTAGTGGGGGGGAGTCAGACCAAATGAATTCAAAATATTGTGGCTTCATCTGTGCAGCAAAACAATGCCACAAATGCTAATGGCTCATCTGTTACCACACCTGCCTTACGGAATATGACCAATGAATTCTAATTTGCGAACTAGTATGTATTGGAGTCTGGCTTTTTGAAACAGTTTAAAATAAGAGAAGGAAAGCTCAGATTTATCTCCCTCAAAATCAATGGCTACTATTTTGAAATCTAGTTTGTGTTACTTAATTCAACTGTCTCTGTTTCTTTAATAAGTTAATGCTTTTGTCTATACACATGGACACATACCCACACACACAAAAAACATTGGGCTTCTACTCAAGTGCTCCCTCAACACAAGAACACTTTGTTCTAATAACCTGGCATTCCGTGATGCTCAGCTTCCTCACATGATCGCTGAAGATAAAATGGGTACATAAGCAAATGTGGTGAAGAAAGCTGATGGTGCCCGGCTATCATAGGAATACAGTGTCTGGGGTCTTAAAGGCTTGAACATAAACAAGTGGTCGTCTAGCAGAGAAGCAACAAGCCCACATGGAAGAAGCACAGCAGCCTGTGTGTCCATGAGATGTTGATGGGATCAGGTATCAAGCATAAAAAACCCAGAACAAAAACTCAAATCATTGTGAATGAGGAGGAGTGCAGAGTAGAGACCCAAAGCCCATCTGTAGACAAGTGGACATTCTCTTACAGAAGAGTCACAAGGAAGGGACGAGCCAGTCAGGGTGCAGTATAGCACTGATGAAATATACAACTTTCCTCTATTTCTTGAATGCTTTCCCCATCCTGCCCCCCACTATCATGACCCCAATTCTACCTTACAAATCCATCTAGATCAGAGCATGTACACTGGTACAGATAAGAGCTGAAAGCACAGGGAATCCATGATAGACAAACCATTCAGGACCAATAATGACAGTAGTGATACCAGAAGGGGAAGGGGAAGGTAGGGGGGAAAAGAGGAACTGATCACAGTGATCTACATATAACCCCCTCCCAGGGGGATAGACAACAAAAGAAGTGGGTGAAGGGAGACTTACACCATGGCCAGTGTAAGTCATGGAAAAATAATAATAATTTATAAATCATCAAGGGATTGTGAGGGAGGAAGGGGGGTGATGAGGAGCTGATACCAAGGGTTCAAGTAGAAAGAAAATGTTTTGAGAATGATGATGGCAACAAATGTACAAATGTGTTGGACACAATGGATGGATGGATGGATTGTGATAAGATCTGTATGAGCCCGCAATAAAATGATTTTTTTTAAAAAGAAAAAATAAACAAACTAACTGACTTATAGCCATCCTAAAGGACAGAGTAAAACAGTCCTTTGGGGTTTCTGAAACTATAACTTTTTACTGGAGTAGATAGCTTAGTCTTCCTGTGGAGTGGCTGGTGATCTCAAACTGCTGACTCTGTGGTTAGCAGCCCAGCACATACCCCACTGCTCCCAGGCTCCACCAGACACACAAACAGGGCTTTCCCCCCAGGTCCTGGGATCCCAGGCCTGGAGCTGTTTCTAACCCCATAAATTACCTGGTGGCGATACAAAAACATCAGGCGTTCTTGTAGGGAAGGAAATCAATAGTGTTTTCAGGAAAAGCCCTAAATCTGAATTAGCTGAGGAATTGTTACACACAGTGACAAACTGAAACCCTCAATGTATTTACAGATCGTTCAGCATGCATATTAGTGTCCTAGGGCTGCCGGGGGTGCCCTGCTGGCTGGCTTAGGTGGTGGCTCCTTGCATTGCTGTCCTATCCCATAGGGTCACTCTGATAGGATTTGGCTTGATGACAGTGAACTTGAGTTAGAAGGTTGCTGCAACAAAAAGCCACAAACCAAATGACTTACCAAAACAGAAACCTGTTCCTATTCCCTCAGAGGAGGTCAAAACCCCACACGCAAGGCACCAGCAAGGTTGGCTTCTTCAGGACGTTCTGTTCTGTTTCTCCCCTAGTGTCTGGCGTTGCCCAGGGTCTGCTGGGTGTATTATACCCCTCCCTCTGCCCCTGTTTTCACACATGTCCGTCCTGTGTGCTCTGCCCGTGGGCCCACGTTTCTCTCTTCTTACAAGTTCACCAGCCACTTGGATTTAGAGCACACCTACACATTTCATCTGAAGTTAGTTACGTCTGCAGAGACCCTATTTCCAAATACGATCACATTCACAAGGACATGAATTTGGGGTGACAACATCCAACCGAGGACAGCACACTTTTAATATTATTGGTATTAACACAAGGACCAATTTGTGAAAGAAGGAACTTCTGACTGAGAACAGACATAAAATGAGGAATAGAGAATTAGAGCAAAAAGCCAACAATCATTAGTGATAGAAGTTGAGGCAGAAAGTCATTTGGCAAATCAGACCAAAAGCCTTCAAATGGTCATTAGCTCTTAACCCAGAAAGTCTGCATTTTAGGACTTTATCTTGAAAAATAACCAGAGATTTACAACAAAGACATATGAATAAGCACACTCATCATCGTCACATTTCAACAGAGAAAAAAATGGAGCAAACATATTCAAGAAGAGAAACTGGCTAAATAAAAGATGTTGCACGCAAGTGAATGATGGTACACAGCCAAGGAATGAATGAGTCCTGACTTGGAGTAGTCAGGAATCCCTTAAAAAGAGGAGAGCCTGGCAGGGGATTGAACACATCAAACAAAAGCAAACTCGTTGCCACCCAGAGACTCCACGCATGCCAGAGGGGCAGAATGGGAATTGGCAGGTTTTCCAGAAGTAGGTCACTAGGCCTTTCTCCCAACATGGTGCAGGGTGGATTTCAGCAGCTAACTTTTTGTTTGGTCTCTCAGGTACTGATTGATTTAATTATTCTGCAAAATCTTTGAAGATATTCTGTAATCAGTGTTTCTAGCTGTTCACAATGGAGAGAGGGATGAGGAAATAGGGAGTGAAGGGCTTAGTGGGTGGGGTAGTTACATAATCTGGTGTCAATTGGGGACTGGAGAGGATTAAGAGTGAAGGGGTGGAGTCTAGTCTGTCAATTGAATCATAGCCAATGAGGCCTCTGCGTGGGCATGAGTTTCTCCTGAGAATTCTGGGAACTCCTGGATTTGCTCCTTGGAGATGGGAGACACCTCTCTCTCTCTGCTCACTCCCTTGGAGACACTCTACTGATAAGACACATGGTGCTACCCTGGGAGCTGGAGAAGCCACATGCACCTACCCTGGTGCAACCAGACCTCTGGAGCCAGAGAAGCCAGGTACAGATCCCTGTCAGCACTGAGATGTTTACATCACCACTGGATCTACAAGGCTTCCACTCTACTGGCCTGTGATTCTCATGCATTCAGCATTATTGCATATTTTGTGAGTCTGAAGAGGACTTTATAGATTGGTTAACATATGGGTTAATATCAGACTTATGGGCTTGATCTGGACTGGGCTAGGATGTTTTCTCAATATTCAGTTGCTCTTGTATATAAACCTCTTTCATATATACATATGAGTGTCTATGAATTTGTTTCTCTAGTCTACCCAGACTAACCCAGTTAACTACCACTAGCCCAAAACGAATAAAGGCAGAGCTTTTTTAGAATAGGAGGGAGTTTTAGATAGCTTGCTTCTCAAACTATGTATACTGAAAGAAGCTTATTCTGAATTCCTAATCTATTGCTGAGTGAGACTTTCAGAGGCTGAAATCCATGCACATGGATGTTCAGATTGCCATTAAAGGTTGCAAACATCTGCTTTCAATATCTGCTCTTATCTCCTCATAGACCAATAACAAGTAATGTGGAGATCAGCACCGGTCTCTAAGTCACTCTCAGGGTAACAGCCTAGAATTAACTTTGAATGCATGTAAATGTTTTGCATAATTATAAAGCAAAATTTCTTGTTGAAAGGCATTCGGTAAAAATCTATAACATAATGAATCAAATGAACCTAACCACATTGACTTGATGATATAATCACAGAGAGGAAACTGTATTCCAAATGCCATTAAAATGCAGTTACTACCCAACTATCCATCCTCCAGTTGAATATGCCCTAAAGATAGAAGAATAACATACTAGGAAACAAACAAAAATATCAACCTTATACATTTATTTTAGTAATTGTACAAGGGGACTTCAAAAGGCTTGTGGAAAGGTGGAGTTAAAAGATAATGGAATTTTCCACTTTGAAGCCCCCCCTCCCCCATGTTTTTGGTGGTATTGATATTACTATTGTAAGACCTTTTTATGTGTATATGGTGGGACAGTTGGGTATTATGTCAATTAGACACTTTGGGGTGAGGGTAGAGCCCGAATTATCAGTCAGATCAAAGCCTGATAACATTCCCTTGGGTGTAGCCTTTTGTTCAAGAGAGAGATGGACCAGGCTTGGCTTCTCTTTGCTCCTATGCCTTCTACTTGAGTAGAATCTCCCATCTGCTTCCCGGAGTTGTGCCACCTGCCCATCCCAGAAGCTGTCAGTGGACGAGTGCTGCTGGGTGCATTCAGCAGACTTGGGATTCATGTTGCTGCTCCATCCACCAACCGGTGCCCCATGCCTGGTCATGCTGCTTCCTGTTCATCTGCCTCCATGAGTCCATGAGTCGAGAGAAGCTTGGCTCGACCCAGATTGGACTTAACTCTTTCAACAACCCTGGAAGCCACTTCTCGCGATCAATCCCGTTTTGGATCCAACCCACACAAGCATCACTGGGTTGGCTTCTCCAGAGAATCCAAGCTAACACATCTGGCCTACAGCAAAGTCACAATTGTACTCCTATCCTTGGAATTGTGGCTTTGGAAGGGAGGTACGCTTGCAAGATCAATGAAACTAGGTACAAACAACCTAAGTTGAAAAATATCATTTTGAACTCATGATGTGTTTGCTCTCAAAAATGAGTTAACCATGTACAACTACTAGTATTGGGCCATTTTAATAGATATTATGGATACCTCCTAATTTAAGGTAATATATATTCCTTAGCTCTATCCAATGAAAAGACTGGACACTAGGAAAAATCCATCAGCAATGAGCATTCCTTGAATCTAAAAAATATTTTCTGACAAAAGGAGCAAAGACTCCCTGGCCAAGTGGCTACTTCTCCATCTGGACAGACAATATATGAGTCTAAAGATCTTGCCCCATCATCAAGGGTGCCAGCCTAAGAGGTTTACTGCGAGTAGAGATGGAGCAATTTGAAAATCAATAAGATAAAACTGAGCGGGATTGAAAGACCCCAAATACACTCAGTTACTCTTGAAGGATGCGTATTAAAGAACAAGCCATTACCATGAAGAGGACTAGTCAAGTCATGCACCTGCAGAGCAAGGACAGCAGTGGAGCCACAGCGTCGAAGCCTTCTCGGCCATGCTGACGACGCTCTGATCCTCGTCGTCACTGACCTCTCAAACAGGGACACCATGATGCATCACATCCCATTCGGCCCAAATCTGCTCGGCCACGTGTGAGACGGGCGTGCCACAACTCCACGCCATAACCCAGCAACTTGAAGGAAACACAGAGGGGCAGAGCGGAGAGGAAGACAGTAAACTTCAGCATCAGGATGCATTTTCCGACTGTGGGAAGTCCTGCAGACCAAATGAACTGATGAGTGTGAGAAAGCAAAGAAGCGTTGGGAGAACGTTCCAATGGAAACTCACTGAAGGGAAGTATCAGCCAACTCGGATGTAAGGAATTTCTTTAGATCCTGATTCCAACAAACTGTTTTCTTTTTCTTTCTTAAATAAATAAACAAACTGGAGAAATGTGAACAGTAACTGAATGTTTCCAGGTAATAAGAAATGACTATTCATTTTTCAGTTGAGGTAATGCCATGTTGTGGCTGTGTGTTTTTTGAAAGAATCCTTTCTCTTTTAGAGATCCAGGTGCATGTAGTTATGAAGGAAACGATATGACAGTTTGAGAAGTGCTGTCCTACAGCCCCATGGGAGCAGGTCGGTTGACAGTGCTGGTGTAGCACATGGTCTAGCACACAGTGCTGGTCTAGCACGTGGTCTAGCACACAGTGCTGGTCTAGCACACAATCATTGCAGGGGTTGGTTTCGGTTCATGGATCTTTGAAATGTTCAGGCTCCAAAGTTAGTTAAAAGTGTGAAAACAATAATTAGGTATGTTACAAGGTGTCACTGATGCATTCATCTTTAGAAAAAGGCAGATACAAAATAGCATGTAAGACATGCTTCCAATTGGATGCATAAATAGAGTTGTACACATAAGGCAGAGAAAAGACTAAAATTATACCCTCCAGATGAAAACTGTAATTATCTCAGGATGCAGGAATTATGGAAGATGTTTCTTTTCTTCATACATCACTGAGTTAGTATATTCTTTATAATTATCACATATATTTTAATCAAGCAAGCATTAGTGGGTTTTTTAATTTAATGGTCAGACTACACCATGTTGAGGAATCCAACAACATCGAGGCCATTACTAAAGTAAAACTATGTACGACATAGTCAGAAATTGATGGCATTCTGTGAAATGTGAGGACCATTCAGAGGACTTACAGAATGACTTATGTTATCTGATCTCCAGTCCCCTGCACAAAAAGATCTAGTGTCCTCAGGGAGGTCAACAGAGAGCCCTATGGACGGAGATGCTCTTCCCAGACCCGTACGATGTGATCGTGCGTTCAATCCCCAAGTGATTGGAGAAAAGGTTGAATGTTAAAGTGAGAAGCCACATGTCTGAGCTGTGCTCAGATTTGGGACTTTTTAACCTAAACATCTGGTTTATGAGACAGTGGCTGTAGGATGCCATTACTTCCTCCCATTTACTTCCAACTGAAGTATCACGCAGAAAAGACAGCAATGAACATCATCAGAGTCTTCAGGCAAACACCTGAAAAAGCTGTGGGGTTTACGAGGTGGGAGCCAAGTGTTCTCTGAGCTAATGAAAGCACTGTAAATCACTATAGATTCGGGGCTGCGCCATCATATTTTTGATAGTGGAACAGGATGTGTTCTAAGAGCTGAAACTGAACACACGTAGGACATCTATGAGTGCCAGGGGCCCTTGGCTGGCATGAGTAGTTAACATCTTGAGCTGTTCACCCCAAAGTTTGGGATTCCAATTTATGCAGAGGTGCCTCTGAAGAGAGTTCTGGTGATCTACTGCCCCAAACTCAGCCACTGAAATACTGATGGGGCACCTCCCACCCTGCACACCTGGGAGTGCCAGGAGCTGGATGTGATTGGACAGCAACGGCTTTGGTGTTTGCTGTTGTTGTGCCTATGCTGCAAAATGCTAATGCTCAGCCATGAATCAAATACCATCTGGCACCTGTTGGTACCCAATGCCAGGTGAAGCACCTGGGAAATAAGACCAAACACCCTCAAGTCAATGGTGATTCACAGTAACCCTGTAGAGGCTTTCCAGGCTGCAAATCTGTCCCCCCCCCAAAAAAAACCCCAGTTTTATTGACCCATAATTTACATAGCATACAACTAAATAGTTCAATCATATCTTTACAGGAGCAGAGAGCTTCATCTTTCTCCCATGGAATGACTGGTGGGTTTCAGCCCTTGACCTTGTGATGAACAGCCCAATGCGTACCCCACAGCACCACGAGGGCTCCTGCCCTTGAAGGCTTCATACTTTACTGATGAGGGCTTTTATTTAGATCACCTCCCTAACATCAAGTCGATGCTAACTCATAGTGACGCCATAGGACAGGGTAGAAGTGCCCTGTGAGTTCCTGAGACTGTAACTCTCGATAGGGGTAAAAAGCCTAGTCTTTCACCTGGGAGTAGCTGGTGGTTTTCAAATGGGTGACCTTGTGGATGCTCTTCTTTTTATTTAGGTTATGATCAAATATAAGTAAAAAAAACATGCTGTTTGAATCATTTTACGTGCACAGTTTAGTGGTATCAAATTGCACTCACCATGTTGAGAGACACATTCAAACAAATCAAGACACAAATGCAGGAACACAAATGGCGATAAGCAGCATGAAGCACAAGAGCAGGCTCCTTAGTGAGCATGCGCCAAACACCCTGCCCGGGCTAGGGTTCAGAGCAGACCTCTGCAAGCTGAAGCAAGAATAAGACATGGAGCTGGGCTTCAAGCCCAGGCAGCTGACACCAAGGTCCACCCCCAGACTACTGTGCCTCAGTACTGTTCTGTGGTCACAATGGCAGTTGTGCCAGGAATGGATTGCAGGGCTGTGAGGAGGAACCCTTTTTCCTAAGCACTTCTGGGTAGACTTCAATGGTCAAACCCAAGGGAGCATGTAAGCCTGCAAATCATTGCTTCACGCAGGGAAGGACTCCTGTCGCCCTGAGCACTCTGAGTTTACTGTGGACAGCACCATGATGTGTGCTCTCACTCGCAGTTATGGGTCCGACTTACTGCTCCCTTTGAGAGGGCATCGTGGAGATCTACCCGTGTTCCTCCCATCACGCTCAGAATTCCTAAGGGACAAGAGATGCAGTAAAAGGTCTTTAGCTTGTCTAGACCATGATGCTGGCACCTGGCAGGCCAGAAGTGAAAGCCAAACAGGGGAAATATTATTTAAAAATGAACTCCGATATGGATTATGAGTGGAAACCACAGTCTGTGGTGTCAGGCAGGCCAGGGCAGACTCCCAGGAATTCCTAGAAAGGCCAAGAGGGGCAGAAGAGAGCCATCAAGAACAGGACTACAGCCTAAGCAAGACTTCCTGTCCGTGGCTGGCGGGATCAAAAGGCCTTGGGATCACTGTGTACCTCCTAAGGGGCCTGGGCCTTGCATAAGAAACATGTCCTATAGTTGTGAGGCAGCCACTGTGATCTCATTTTATGGCCGGGGGATTTGTGTGGGATTTCCAAGTCTATTTGGCTTAGAGTAGTAGCCCCACTACTGAGGGAGGGGATGAGCAGAAAAGAGGGCACTGATTTCCAACTCTCTCTTGGCACTCCCAGGTGGCACTTCAGGCTGGCCTCCCAGCAGCTGCTCCAGCAAAGGCCAGTGAGACCTCGGCAGCCAGGCCATGTTGGGGCTGGGGGAGGGTGGGGTGCTTCCAGGTAGAAAGCTTTCTCATCCTGCAGGGCTTCAGGGTCTTTCCCAGTCAATGGCCAGGCTCCCACCCCTGCGCGAGGAAGAGCCCCTCTTCAAACTTAATTCCTATTTGCCAGTCAAGACTCCTGCCCCTGGGATTTTTATTCCCATTACCACTGACAGGATAGTGACATCCTGGTTCTAGGTTAATGACGGAAAGCTGAGAATGCCCAGGCGATGCCTCCCCACATCGCCGCCCTCTCCCAAGGTCACAAGCACCCTGCAGGAACAGCATTGACTTCTTTCTGCACTGCATAGAACTCAGAGGGAAGCATTCGTTCAGTTGCCTCTGGCTTTCACCAAGAACATGACTTATTCATTTCTATGCCCTGCAAAGTCATCTTTAAAACAAACAGAACTGACTCGGGGTTGTCAGTGTGAACCCCCAAGCTCTGGCTTTATGCTTCCTGCCAGCGTCTGAGGTGCTCTGGACCAGAGTCAGACACTCTGGTGCAACAAGGCCAAATGCAAAGCCACTCGGCATGAAGCGGGCGTGCCAGTCAGCAGAGTCTGGGGCATTTGCACCCTTTTCAAGCTGGTAAAGGAATACAGTAATGAGAGATGTTGTCTCTCGAATGTTGTGGGAAAGCTAATTATTTCAAACTCCTCATGTCTAAAACAAATAAATAAATAACTCAGCAGATCCGTAAGCTGTAGCCTTTTGATCCTCGGTCCTTTAAGAGGATGAAGGCGGCTATAGATCCCCTCCCCAGAGCAAGGCCTCCTTTTCCATGTACGCACGTCATGCACACAGAGAAGATCATCTCTCCCACGCATGAAACCCAAGCTCAGCTGTTTCTGGCCCGCCTGGGAGCTAGGCACCCTCAGATGCCCCATCTCATGTCTTTTCCCTGCCAGTGTGCTTATTAAACTGATGGCTGCGCTGCCTCCGTGGGATCCCTGTGGAGCAAAGGAGGCTTGCCAGAGGGGAAGAAGCTTTTGTGTTCGTTTCTGCTCTCAGCTATCGGGTGTTCTGTACACACGTTTAAAATGTGTCATGGCTTCCATGCAATGGGAAACAAGAAAGTCATGCCTAGCTGGACTCTGGGACTCTACTCAAGTCCTCCCTCAGCACAAGAACACTTTGCTCTAATCACCTGTCATTCTGGAATGCTCAGCTTCCCGACAGGATTGCTGAAGACAAATGGGTGCATAAGCAAATGTGGTGAAGAGAGTTGATGGTGCCTGGCCATTAAGAGATATAGCATCTGGGGTCTTAAAGGCTTGAAGTTAAACAAGCAGCCAACTAGCCGGGAAGCAACAAAGCCCACATGGAAGAAGCACACCAGTCTATGCAATTAGGAGGCGTCAACAGGATCTGGTATCAGGCACAAGAACATCCAAAACAAACCATTATGTCAATGTGAACAAGGGGAATCAGAGTGGAGAGCCAAAGCCCATCTGTAGACAATTGGACATTCCCTCACAGAAGGGCCACAAGGAAGGGACGATTCAGCCAGGGTGCAGTACAGCATCTCAACACATGGAATCCAGGACCGACAACACCACCACCCCCAGGAACAGGAATGGGAGTCGTGATACCATGAGGGTAGGGAGGAAGGTGGAAGGGGCGGGGGGAAGGGAGAACTGATAGCAATGATCCATGTATAATCCCCATCCCCCCTGAGGGGGACAAGCAACAGAAACGTGGGTGAAGGGAGACAGCAGATGGTAGGATATGAAAATAATAATCTATAATTTATCAAGGGTGCATGAGGAGGGGAGGGGTGGGGGAAGAGGAGCTGATACCAAGGTCTCAAGTAGAAATAAAATGTTTTGAAAGTGATGATGGCAACATATGTACAAATGTGCTTGATACAATGGATGTATGGGTTGTGATCATAGCTGTAAGAGCCCCAGTAAAATGATTTATTTTTTTAAAAAGTCATGCCTAGGATCAGGTAAGAAATGATGAAGAAGGCTCTTCTCTGAGGCGCAGGGCTTAGATGATCCCTGTGGGCCTACTGTCCGTGGGACACGGAGACTTACTCCTGCCCAGTCCTCTAATGGCAGCTGGATTGACCCTGCCACCAAGTCTGCATCCCTTGGTCCACACAGGATGCTAGTGCCACATTAATGTGCAGTCTTTAAACCTACTCTGCACCAAGGAAGGCGCTCCCGGCAGTGGTGTGGTGGAATTCCCATTGAGTTGCTAACTACAACATCAGTGGTTCAAACCCAAAGGGGCCATTCTACTCAGTCCCATAGGGTCCCTGTGAGTCAAGATCAAGTTCACGTTCGTGAGTTTGGTTGTCGATGTGCCAAGCAGTACTGGCACATAGCGGTGAAGCACCTGACTTCTAAGGGAAAGGTCAGTAGCCCCAACGCTCCAGCAGCAGTCCGGAAGAAAACTGTGGCGGCAGGCTTCGTGAAGGTTTCCAGTCTGTCCTATAGGGTGGCTGCTAGTTGTAGTCAACTCAACAGCATGCTCCAAGCCTCCTGTAGCGTTTCGAGTCTTGAAACAACTCTCACAGAGGCATTATTCTCCTCCGTCTTACACGTCAGGAGGCAGAGACTCAGACGATGAAGAGGCTCAGGCTAGAGTGCTGGCTAAGGGCAGGTGCAGGCAAAACACCCAGGCCTGCCAGTCCACGGTAGCCTGCTCTGCTCCAGGGCCAGGCTGCCTCACCATCACATAGCAGTTCTCCTTTTCCCCAAACGTTGACTCAGTTCTCACAACCACACCCAAAGGAGCAGGTTACCACGCACCACTGTCACCTGCAGATGGTATATTTGAGTGACAGGGAAGTGAACCAAGTAACTTGCCAAAGATAAGAGGCCCCAGCACCACGCTGCTGACCCAGAGTCGGAAGTCATGCCCTTCCCTCTGAACCCCTGCTTCAACATGGGCTGCCCACTGAAGATGTTGGCCCTAGAACCTAGGCTTGGTGGGAGCAAAGAGAGAATAAAATGAGAATACATTTTAGGCAGACTCATAAAAAAAAAAGGCTATATGTGAAATATAGGAATTTTGGCAGTAGAGTGGTTACAAGTTGGGCTGCTAACCTCAAAGTCAGAAATTCAAAACCACCAGCTGCTCCATGAGAGAAAGAGGAGGCTTTCAACTCCAGTAAAGAATTACAGCCTTGGAAACCCCCAGGGCTCATTCTATCCTGCTCTGTAAGGCCACTGGAAGTCAGCATCGACTAGAGTGGCAGTGAGCTATTTGAAATATATTTGAGCAAATTCACTTTTATTTATGAGAAAGTTATGAGCCTGTTCTCCTCAGTAAGCCTGGTCATTTTGTACAGCAAGAATGGTCATGTCAAATGCCACACATGGTGTCTAGAGCAAGCGCTGTCCTTTTGTCTGTGGGGGAAGGAGCATGAGGGAGCACTCCCTTCACCAGGTGTGCTTGCTTTAGGCAGAGCAGCCCGTCACAGGCGGAGACCCAGTGTGGGACCTCCCACTTTACAGAGGGATCGTGATGTCCAGAAAGGGGATGAGCTTGCCCAAGGTCACAAAGTCCACTGTGTAGAGGTGAAGGACGCAGACACTGGAGCCAGACCACCTGGCTGGAAGCCCAGCTTTGCCTCTGCTTTACATGGCTACTCACGGGTGGAAGAATGTCCCCAGCATATCAAAAACCACAAGAGCCCCCAGCGACCTGATTTCTCCCCAAGGCCAGCTTTGGCCAGCACTGCCCCATCCTGTGGTAACACAGGGTCCTAACTCCAGCCAGCAGCTCTGTGTCTGCCAGTCCTCCACCCTCCAAGTCCACATATATTCTCCTGCTGGTAAGAAATGCCTGGAAGGAGGAAACCACAAATAATTCTTGATTGTCAAAGCTACATAGTTTGCTTGTGAGAACATAGATGCTTCTTCCAAATTCTAGGCAGAATCTTCATTTTCTGAATCCACTGGGGTTCTTAAAAGTCAGATGGCAATGTAGCACGTGTCTAGATGGGGAGGGATACCAGCACACACTTCAACTTTTTAATCTCCTTAATGTGATCAACAAAAGTTCAGATAGTGGAGGATGCCTCCCTGAGATCGGTCCAAGTCATCTCTGTGACTTAAAACCCCAAGTTTCCGTGGAGTTGATTAAGGCACCAAGACCGAATGTGTGCCGGAACAGAGCTGTGCTCCCTTAGGGTTTCAATGGAAGTAGAACACCAGGTCATTCTTCCTTATTTTTTATTTATTTATTT
>NW_022103913.1:6928783-6930398 GCF_000313985.2 Echinops telfairi
GGGAAGGTGAGCATCATGGAATGCCAGGTTAATATAACAAAGTGTTTGTTGACTGGCCTCTACTCAAGTACACCGGTTCTTTCATTTGAGGTACCTCTGGATGGATTCAAACTGCCCTCCTTTTGATTAATAATGAAGTGCTTTACTGTTGGCAACACAGGGATTCTTCTCTTAGGGAAGCGTCATCTCAACCACTGTCAGAATAGGGAGGGTACTTTCTTCCTAGCACTCGAAAAGTTGTTTTCGTTTCTCATCATCAACCACAACAACCACTACAATAACACTAGGAGTCTAGAGATGTCTGCTCTCCACTTTCCACATGTGAAATCCAATTTGCATTGGTAATGGAACCAAACAGAAGTATAACAGGGCCTCACATTGCCTCCTTAGGCATGCTGCTGCCAGCATCTTAATTGGATTTATTTAACATCCTTAATAACATTAAGAATCTACACTGAAGCCCTGGGTGGAAGGACATGATAAACTTTTGACATGGCCCTGCCAAGACTGTCCCAGAGGAATAGCTGCAAGAGGAGGCCTCAGTGGCCTGGGCAGGAGCAGGGGCAGGTAAGTGCCCATACGTCTGCAGCTCCTCTGTCTTCAGCCTGATTCATGCTGCGAGCTGTTCCCCAGCTCCTCTGCCTTTAATAATATGTCCCACCGAAGGGAATTCTAGGCAGAAGAGGCAATGAATCTGCCATTTGAGTTACTTAGAGGAAATATTGTTGGGCGTGCTTTTAAAAATTAATAATTCCTAAAGTATATTTAGGAATTTTTATTTCACTTAAATTATCTGCAGTGAGGGGAACCAACCAATTTTCTTATTAAAGTGTTGAGAGGGGTGTAGGAGAGAGCTGAGCTTAGTCAGCATACCTGACTAGCCCTATGAGTCCCCGCCCCTCCCCCGATGGCCCTTAGTTGTAAAATCCAGGTGACTGTAGGTTTTCTGAAGTCCCAACTCTTCCTGGTATTCCCAAGTCTCCTGATTGGCTGGTGAGTGGTCTAGAGTAGGTCTATGCCTGCTGGTACCCCCAGAAATTAGGAAGGCGGGCAGAGGGCAGATAAAGGCTGTCAGAGTGAACCCTCTGATTTGCATCCCCTTTTCTTTTAAATGACCCACCCCACCCCCGGACATTGCTGACCATATATTCAATGTCAGGCAAAAAATAGGAGCAGAAGCTTTGTGGTCAGCCCACCGTGGGGTGGGGCTGGGGGTCAGTGTTCTACCTGGCACCAAAGGTAAATACTAGGGGAAATTACCTGTTTAGACTTCATTTCCATTTTCTGTAAAATGAGCATCATATTATCTGTCTCACAAGATAATTCCAAAGGATAATGTGTGTATATGATATGTGAAGGCACAGAGCAAGCTCTCTAGATGGAAAATGGCTATTTCTTCTCTGTGGTCCTGGTTCGCCCCTGCCATATCCCCAAGCAAGACATCAGTACTTGCCAACACTCACTGCCTTCAAGTTAACAGCAACCCTACAGGGCAGGGAAAACTACCCGTGTGGGTTTCCAAGACTGTAACTCTTTTTTTTTGTAATCATTTTATTAGGGGCTCATACAACTCTTATCACAATCCATACACACATCAATTGTGTGAAGCACATTT
>NW_022103913.1:6931760-6934001 GCF_000313985.2 Echinops telfairi
CAACAACAAGCCAATGACAAAAAACAAAACAAAACACAGCAAGAAAGAAAAGCTTGTAGTTAGTTCAAGGACTGTTTGTTGGCCTTCAGGAGTGTTCTCCAGTAGAGCCAAGACTGTGACTCTTTATAGGAGTAGAAAGCCCCATCTTTTTTCCTGAGGATCCACTGGTAGGTTTTGAACTGCTTTCCTTAGAGATCAAAGCCCAACATATAACCACTATGCTACCATGGCTCCTACTTGCCAGCACACAACTCCTAACTGATCTGGTGTTGTCAAATGAAGTGGCCGGTTGGTTTCATCATCGAACCAGACAACAAACACTGAGGGCTCAGATTCCCTGTTCTAGGAACCAGGAGAGACTGCGATCTCTCAGGTTCAGCTCTGGTGCTCCTGAGCACAGGTGGCTGACGCCACAACCCTAGAAACCTGGAATTCAGCAATGCCACCAACTAGTCTTCAGCGGGCTTAGTGTTTGATGCAGAGAGATCAGCAGATGAAGCCAGGAAATAAGAAGCCACCCTGGGGAGGGGTCTAGGGGCGAAGAACGGTCCCCATAAAGATGACAATGGTCCTGAAGGTCTAAAGCTTTGGGGGAAATCTAATTTTAAAATTTCAATGTTGTTTACCTCTGCAATCTAGGCATCTCTCACCATGGTATATTTTTGCTTCTATGTATTTCTTAGCTATAAATAGACCCCAAAACCTGCTCTGGGAAAATGGCTCTGAAGGCTTCACTGGGCTTTGATTAGAAAGGACTTGACATTTTGAAGAATTATTTTCAGAATCAGCACACAGCACGCAGGACTTGCCATGTATGGACCAGAGATTCCCATGGGCTGTTCTGTGGTTCTGTGGCCCCACATGATGCTTCACATGCTCTACAGATCTAAAACCATCTGTGAACAAGAACATGAACATACCACATGGATACTTGATTTCTAGTTACAAAGCTCATCATTGTGGACCTCTTGAACATGTAAAACCCCGAGAAAAGGATGGACAGAGGATGAAGCTCATCGCTCTTCCACAACCGATCCTTCCTTTCTCCACGTGCCTCAGACCACCCTCCTCTGACAGCATGAGGGAAGTGTGGAAGAAGGTACTGGATTGTCAGAACAGGAATGTTCCAGACCCTGGAAGAGTTTGGGGATGAGGCAAGGTAAAGAGAAAATGGGAATGAATGTGAAACAAAACAAGCCTGATTGTTAAGGAATCCCCAGAATGCATCATGCAAGGCTAAAACGAAGGCCATGGTGTTCTGCACACACCTGTACTCATGGCGCTCACGGGTTACACTGAGGCGGTGACCTTCACTCCCTCTTTCCGAGAATAACTGCTGACACGGACAGTTCAGTCTGAGGCTTCATTTTCTCAGACTCTATCCCCTCGCTGGTGCCCCCGATTGCCATCCACCCTCCGCAAGGAGGCAGGCCCAGGACCACATCCTTTCCACCCCGCACATGCAGCAGGCCTTCTATGGAGCTACATGCTCTGCTTGAGCTGCTCCACGGCTTCCAGTGGGCTCTGTGGGCTGCTCTGTGACCAGGGGCTAGAAGGTTAGTCTGTGGTCAAAGTCAAAAGGTCAGTGTTCACAGTCTCCTCACTCTGTCCTACAGGTGAACAGAGGGCCAGCCCTCGCCTGCCTCTGCCATGGTGCCTGGTCTTTCTGAAGAGACCTGGAGCGCAAGCACTCTTCGAGCACAGAGGGCTGGGGTCACCGACCCTTCAATCCCTGACCTGCAAGCACCTTCTCATCCTTCTGGTTTGGTTTTGTCCATCATTCTTGTGTTTCCCTCACCCACACTGGCAGCCACACAGATTTTCTGCCCCCGCTTTCCATTTCTCCCTTTGTGAAGCAGAAATGGAAGATGAACTTGGGCAGAATACTATGCCGTAGCCGTGTAGACATTCTACCCAATGTTGGCACCTCTCGCCACCCTCTTGAAGTGCCCACCGCCCTACCAAGAGACTTCAGGTCAAGTTTCTTCACTGCACACTCAGGGTTTGGGATTGGGGGTTGCCTTGGGGCTTGGGGGTCTGCATAACTACCTATCCTTTGGGATGCACCAAGAAGAGAGGTCTCTAGAAGCCTAGAGACTTGTGCAGTATGTCCAACTGCTGTGTCTCCCTCATAAATCCTTGCTGGGAATGGACAACAAGGCCTTGAGGCTCATACAAACTCACACTTAAGAACCAGAATCTTCCCCGCGGGCTGCTGCCTCTCTGACAGCACATCGGGAA
>NW_022103913.1:6935804-6944291 GCF_000313985.2 Echinops telfairi
TACAGACATGCCAGCCTGTGGAACCGGACATCCTGGTCATTGTAGCAACCCGGCCACTGTGAGAGCCGTGAACTAGCAGGGGCCTGGTGCACAGAGAAGGTATCACACTGGGTCCCCTCACAGACTCCAGTTCCTGCCTCCCCGCCCATGCCGGTGGCCCATCTATTACGAACCAAGTGGCAGTTGGATTCCTGCCACCTCCCAGGACGCTGTGCCAGGGAGAGGGCAGCACAGAAATGATGGTCCTCGCTGGGAAGGCACGGTTTTTACTCTTTTCGTCCATTTAGGCTTCCCCCCCTGCTTCGCAGGCCCTGGGACACATTTAGCACACACACTCTCCAGACAGTGCATAAAGGGCTTGGTGATGCATCTGCCAGCACTTCCATATACTCTTTATTTTACCTACGGAAATACCATTTCTGGCTGGGAAAGATATTGGGTATGGTTGCCTTTAAGCTCTCGGCACTTTCCCCTCCAACAAAGCCCATCCCTATAAATCTGCAGTCCGCGGCCTGACTTAGAAAACACTGTGCTAGTTCCCAGCGCCAGTATTTCCCATAGAGATCTATCCTCGTGTCAAGAATACTGAAGTGCTGAGGTTTGAATTCATCAAACAGAACTCATCGATACCTGGCGAGTGAGGAGAGGAACTCCATCTACTCCCACCTCACCAGACGGGCACAGTGGGGTGAGGAGGAGACCCTGGGAGGAGATGGGCTTGCTCCCTCCACCTCTCCTTCCTCTCCCATAGGCTGACCTCAATCCCACCATTACCACCGGTAAACACCTGTCCTCGATCTCACTACCCACACAACAGCCTCTGTTTACACTAGTGTCCCGCTCTGTGCCAAACATGCATTCTTCACACGGTCCCCATGGACTAGCCGCCTCTGTCCCAGCCCTTGCCCATCTTGAAGCAGGACACAATTCTATCCTGATCCCTATAAGGCGATTCCTTCCTCATACCGCAGCCCCCCACCCCCACCCCAAGACAGAGCTCCCTGAAGATCTCGGAGTGTCTCACACATCACAACAGAAAGGTCTCTTAAATTCTCCACAGGCTCCTCTGGCCGTCACTGCCTCGTCCCTCGCCCCTCCTTCAGCTTTGTGCATGAAAGATGATTCGACTCCCTGCCTGCCGTCTGTTGGTCCGCCAACAAGAACCACCAGTGATGGGCAGAAGAAGCCCATTCAAAATTGCCATCCGTAATGTTAAATCCATGTGAACAGAAAGCCCCTTTCTGTTGGGGCAGCGGCTCACAATCCCTTTGGGGGTCAAATGACCCGTTCACAGGGGCCACCCAATTCATAACAGTAGCAAAATGACAGTGATGAGTAGCAACGAAAATGATTTTATGGTTGGGGGTCCCCACCACATGAGGAACTGTATGACAGGGTCGCGGCATCGGCAAGGCTGAGACCCACTGTGTTGGGGTATGCTATTGGTTGCTTCTCTCCTCTCCAGATGGGAAAGCTGGGGCTCAGAAAGGGCGGTAACTTGTTGAAGGTCACCGAGCTAGATCAGTAGCAGAAGGAGCATCTAAGCCCAGCAGCACCTGCAGCGAGTCCCATGGTGCACTTTCAGCGTAGCTCCCCGCTAGGCGGGTTCGTGCTACACTCTACCACCAGATGTGGACATCCTTAGGTGAAGCCAGTACACCCGCAAGTAAGCTTCTTAAGAAAGAATGCAAGGCTCTCAAGAGGATAAACAGAAGCAAAACTAGCTAGGAAACACCATCGCGATCACTTTCAAAGTCCCTGCTTAAAAGTAAGGAATGGGGAGTGGAAGGAAAAGACCTGAGAAACAGCCCGGCTCCTGTCCAGAGAGCCTGGACAAGTGACCATCCCCATGAGCCTTAATGTCCTCACGTCCATAAAGTGGAAGGATTTGCCTGCGGTGCTTTTCAGCCCTCAAGTTCTTAGCGTCCAATTCAAATATTTTTCTAGATGTCCAATAATGGTTGTCCTTAAAGAGTCAAATCCCCAGCCCTGAGGCTATTCCAGTGGCTGAACTCTGCAGCAAACACCCCTTCTTGCCCATTTGCAGCCCACAACCTCCTCCAGGGCCCACGGCTTCTCTGGGAGCCCCTAGAAGGGCCAGCGTGCATGCACTCAGCTCTATGCAGGGCTCAAAGGCCAGCAGTCTCCCGGGTCTTCTTCTCAACCATTAGGCCTCGACAGCTCTGCGAAGCACCATCTACTCTGACACTTCCAGGCTTGCCACGAGCCAGTATCAACTGGGAAAACAAAATGAAATAATAATAATAGGAGCAGGGGTTCTCAATCTTTAAGGGAGGTTGCTGCATAAAGAACCAACAAATGTAAGCCATCCCAATTAAAATGTATTCCAGTTACTGTGAATCATACTTACCTTCTCCTGCTCCTCCTCCTCCCCCTCCTCTTCCTCTTCCTTTCCTCCTCCTCCTCCTTCATTTTTGGTACATCTTATCGTTAGTAACATGTTCTACCTACGATGCTGTTGTGCAAACCTTGTTCCAGCTATCATTCTCTGATGTTCACTAGCAGATGTTCAGCTTCATGATTTACTGTTCAAAACACTGCCATATTGATTGAGCTTTTCAAATCAAATCAAGCGCTTCCATTGTTCGAAAGCACGGACCTGACCACTGACTGCTTTGCTAAAGCTGACAGGCAGAGGCAGGAAGCGGTGAGATATCACGACCACATATATGAAGGCAATAAGGAAGCTCTGGACAACGCTCATTAATTTTCTGGCCCAAACATTTAAAGATATCAATTTGAGGACTGAAATGCCGCTGATCCAAGCCATAGCATTTTAACTTGCCTCATATTCATGTGAAAATTTGACAGTGAATAAGAAAGACCTGAGAATGAATTGTAACCATTGGCGACTGGTGGTGAAATCACCCTGGACTCCCAGACAAACAGGTCAGCCCGGGAAGGAGTACGACCAGACGCTCCCTACCAGGGCGGGTGATGAAACTTTGTCCCGGGAACTGTGGACCTGTGTTCAGGAGAGACCAGTCCCTGGAGAGGGACCTCCTGCTTGGTAAAGGGCAGGGGCGGCAAGAGAGAGAGGCCCGCAAGGAGACGGACTGACACTGTGGCGTCACAGTGGGCTCAGGTTGTGAGGACGGCGCGGACCGGGCAGTGCTTGGTTCTGTGTGCACAGGGTCACGTTGTATGAGTCACAACTGACTCGATGGTGCCCCAAACAGCACCAGGAATGCACCAGGGGTGACCCAGACCCTCCCGCAAGCAGAGTTACCACTGTAATTGAAAAAAAAAACCAAACCCAATGGTATCTGACTCTTTTAGGGCTTCGTAAAGATTACCTGGCAATTTCACTTTTTCATTAACTTTTTTGAAGCCCAGTCATATGTATTAAAATAGATGTGTACATTTACATGTAATGCTTCCAACCTCCAAAGACAACTAGCAATCAGACTTATAATGATACTGATAAAAGAGAAAATAATGAAAACGAAAATAAAAAGGTATTCAACTCACATCAGAACTGTTTCATACATAGTCAATGAAGCAGGAATCTATCGTGAGATAGAGACTCCCCATACTATGTGATATGGCGATCAAAAAGTGAACACAGCTTCCAGGGCTCCTATCAGAATCAACTTCTAGTTAGGAGTGCAAGAAAAATGCAAGAGTCTCCAGACAGAGAAAGCAGCACGTGCAAAGGCACGGTGGCAATAACGGCATGGCCCATTTGGGACGAGAGAGCAATTTCCCTCTATCCGGTGCAGAAAGCCCTCACACAAAACTACACTTCAGGAAGTCTGGGTGGCCAACCCCAGGCTGTGGAGCAGAGATTTGGGTCTGTGTCTCTTTCTAAAGGTAGTGTCTCTCTCACGGGCAGGACTGTCACATGATCAAAGGCCACTCATGTCAGTGTGGCCCTGCTCCAGCCTTCAGTCTAGTCATGGCCCAGAGCAGGAAGAAAACTCACTAAACATCCCTGGTCCTCTCCAAGGAAAAGAAGACCTTGCTTTGCAGAACCAGGGAACCCAGCTGCCATGGCACTGCCTATGCTCAGCCTGGGGTGAGGGCTCCCTCGGGCAGGCAATCCACTCCCTAGCCTGCCCTGCCACACTGGTAAGGAACAAGAGAGAGACAGACAGACAGACAGACAGAGACAGCGAGAGAGAAACGGTACACCGGAGGGGGAGTGGTGAGGGAGGGGGATTCTGCCTCCATGCATGATTTTAGAATCCCTGCTTAGTAATTGTCACAAAGCCACCAATTGGCCATTTAATGAATGCCCACAACAGGGCCTTATGCGTATTCCCTCACCTGAATACCACCCTCTGCCCCTCCACAAACCGGTATCATCACTTATCCCCATTTGGCAGCTGAGGAAACAGACCAAGATGGCTTGGTCTTGTTCACACAGGGATCCCGGCTCTCGCTGGCTGCCTGGAGGCAGGCTGTTCCCACGGATCCCGGAGCAGCGGTGAGACAGAGGAGGCCGGGCCTGACGCCGGCAGCATCACCGGAACTGCAGGCCTGGCCTCAGACAGAGCCCGGAGCCAGCCTGCGCTGGGCCCTTGGGACCAGAGGTGAAGAGGCGTGGAGGCGGTGGCTATGCAACACGAGTTCAAGGGGAGCTGAGGTAAACAAGCCTCTGCTCAGAGCTCCCCAGACTCCTTCCCTGGAGGCCCCCCTGGTGAGAACTCCCAGGGCAGCTTGCTCCGGTCTGCGAAGGTCAGGTCAGGATCCTGGGCGCAGAGCAGCCAGCCCACCCACCTGCGGAGCTGCCGAGGTTGAGGGTGCACAAGCAGGACCTTGCTCTGGGAATGGGTAGAGATGAGTGGCAGGTGCCCGTCTGCACCAGGAGGACCATCTAGTCAGCTCTCCCTTTTACAAAAGGGAAAACAGTTCAGAAAGGGCAGGGGCTGCCCCAGCAATGATTATGTTAAAGCCTCCAGAAAAACAACCTGTGTGTCTCCTCGGAGGGACCCAGCTGCTTCTCCCTAGTGTGCGTGCAGTTCAGTAACGAGTCCCCAGTGAGGGACTGGGGACAGGACCCGTTCCCAGGTGGGAGGGAGCGGCCGCTGGGCCGCTCATGCTCAGCTCTTGATCCACCTTGGTCTCCACCGCCCCACTCCTTCCTTAGGCAAGGGATGCGGAAGAAATGTAACCGGACTGCAAATCATGAGATTCTGGGCTTCTTCACAGAGCGCATGAGCATGGAATGAACAGCATTGGTGAGCTCATCCCCAGGAAGGCAGGGCGCATCGGGCAGGGCATCTCGACTGGCACATCTCCGGCACCCACAGGGCAGACACACAACAGATACACAGTCAATACATAGTGTTTGGGAAAAGCGACATTTTTACAACCAAACCAGCAGTTTATCTCGCAAACTGTGGTTCTCCAAGGGCAAGCCCTTGGGAGTGTGTGCTGCACACAGCCGGGAGCCCTTCATTCAGGCCACCAGCATCTCACTGCTGGACCACAGCAGCAGCCACTCTATCCGAGGTGTCCTGTCCCCGAGGGGTGACAGCCTCGGTGGGTGACTGCCTCTCCTCTGGCTGTTCTGGGACTGGTTTGCTTGCTCCTGAGGCTGGTGATGTGTGAGCGGCCGAGTCAAGGTAAGACAGTGAGCAGGGCTGGCCTATTGGCCACCAAAGTCACCATGAAAATCTGCTCTCCCCCCCACCCGCACCTCCCCTCAGCTTTACAGACCTTTCTTTTTTCTTTTTTAAATCATTTTATTAGGGGCTCATAAAACTCTTACCACAATCCATACATACATCAATTGTGTAAATGTGAATGTACACTTGTACATTCATTGCCCTCATCATTCTCAAAACATTTCCTCTCCACTTAAGCCTCTGGCATCAGCTCCTCATTTTTCCCCCTCCCTCCCTGCTCCTCCCTCCCTCATGAGCCCTTGATAATTTATAAATTATTACTTTGTCATATCTTACACTGTCCAACATCTCCCTTCACCTACTTTTCTGTTGTCCATCCTCCAGAAAGGAGGTTATATGTAGATCCTCGTAATTGGTTCCCCCTTTCCACCCCACCCTCCTGGTATCACTACTCTCACCACTGGTCCTGAAGGGATCATCTGCCCTGGATTCCCCGTGTTTCCTATACAGCCCTTTCCTCACCAGCCCCAACCCCTTTCCTACAGTGGGGATGTGGTGGTGGGTCGTGAGGTCAGAGCCCTGGGGTGGCACTACCCAAGGGTCATAGGGGCTCTACTCCTTTGGTGGCCTGCCCAAGGGGGAAGCCAAGCATCATGGTAGTGACGAAATCTAAGCGTCTGTAAGCCACATGAGCATTCATCTTAATTTACAAACGGACTCTGCACTGGTATGTAACACTGGGCTACCATGTCCTCCTTTTCGAATCCACTCTCTATACAGCAGTGCTGTTCCTTTTCCTTTAGAAAGGATTCCATCCCCGCTTATGATCTCCATGCTTCCATCGCTTCCAGGATACACTGCGTGTTCCTTAGCATGACCCACTAGAGCCCTTACCAAGTAGCCCTCACCTGACCTCCCAGGGCGGTGCAAGTTAGCAGGCTCCACTTCTCACTGAGAGGTTAGGGGTTCCAGTCCACCCAGAAGTGCTTTGGAAGAGAGAGAGCCTCCTCATCTACATTCAAAGATCAGCCGCTGAAAGCCCCGTGGGACACAGTTCTCATCTGACATTCATGGGGTTGCTTCTGCCTTTACAGGTTTAATGGTGTCACATGTGTGTCTCGCACCCTACACTGAAACTTTGTGGTCCATGTGGCTGGGCACACTTTGTGGTCCATGTGGCTGGGCACACTGTGAGCTAGTGCCAACTGCAGTTCTCTCTGTACAGCCGTGGCTATTTGAGTCCAACAACTGGCCCACGGTTCCCCGGAGCAACGGCTGAAAGCGCAGGTTCCCAAGCACGAGGAGGTGGGATGTGTGCTACGCGCCTCCACAAACACCTTTGCCAAGAGAACAGAAAGCCAGGCGTTGTCTGATCAGAGATTCTGGAGAAGGATACAAATCAAAAGGGGAAACATAGAGAACAGAATTTCAAATTCCCAGTAGTCCAGACTTTGTGTAGCCACAGTCTGGTTGAACCCCTGAAACTATCACTCTGAGATCATCTTTACCCCTTAAACTACGGAAAAGTAGTCCCTGGAGCCTCTTTAAATCCAAATGGTAGTTTATCTTAACTGGTGGAGACTATCTGCCTTGTGCTTTCTGTAGATCCATCTACCCCAGGTCAAAGAGGCAACAGCAATGGAGAGAGATCAGACGGGAAGCTCCGGGCACTGAGTTTCTGTGGATAAGGGAGGAACGCCTTGGGAAAGGACGGTGGGAAGGGTGTGGAGCTCGAAGATCTTCATGGTCCTCCCTGGATTGGACATGCGGAGACTGCTGAATGGGTGTGACCCCCCAAACTAAAACCAAGTAGTCACATATGGTGCCTAAAGCCGTTCACAGTGAGCAGAGTGCACATTCATGCACACACAATCCACCCGGCTCATGTTATCATGCCAGGTGCACACCAACAGCTGTGATGCCAACAGGGCACAGACAGGGCGACGGGCAGCTGAGTGCCAAGCCTAGAGTGGGGCAAGCTGACGCACCCACAGCGCTGCAGGTAGACTACCCTGAGTCACCTGGGCTGACCTGGGGATGCTACCCTGTTCCAGCCCGTTATGGGCACCCATCTGACCTTGGGATCCCATTACTCCAGAGCTCCCCTGGAAGTGCCAACCTCCAGCCCACAAGGGCATGAAGGAGCTCGGCACCGGGGCAGTCACTCTGATTACTTGGGAGAAGATGGTAGCTTCAGAACACTAAAGAGGCGGGGGCTGCCTGCAGAGCTACGAAAGGTGCATCTGCCGCGGGAGGAGACCTCGGGAAAGGGTCTCCAAGAAGCATTTGGGCCTTAGAGGAGAGAAGCTCTGAACCCTGCATCGTAAAAGTCATTGACTCGCAAGAGTCGTTTTTTCTCTGAATTGTGTCTGAATACGGAGTGGATGAGCGCCGGGTGGAGAAGGGAGCATGCAGGCATTTAAGTCATTTACAGTTTACATTTTTACGGCACAGCCGAGATCAGCATCCATTTTCCATCTGCAATTAGAAGACGGAGCAGTCTGTCAAGCCTCGGCGTAAATTGTGCCTATTAAAAGAGACTCCGCCATGCAATGATTGATCAACACGGAGGATTTATTCACTGCGCGAACAGCGGTTTTTACTTTTGCCATTACCCCGGGTGATACATAACAATTTAGATAATACCCCCGGACAGATACATTTATAACCCGATGTCAGAGTCCTGCCTTGAAGGCCAGTCAGCCCTGGGTAGGGAGGACACCTCCTGGTCAGACCAAGAGCCCAGAGCCTCAGGTCTGCCACCCCAGGCCAGGGCCCCACACTGCCTGTGGAGGGAAGACGTGAGCTGGCACCGTGGCTTCCCCAGTCTGCAGTATGACTGCTTCAGTCTGCACCAGGCTGCCCCAGTCTGCACCATGGCTGCCCGAGTCTG
>NW_022103913.1:6944586-6949774 GCF_000313985.2 Echinops telfairi
CCCCAGTCTGCACCATGCTGCCCCAGTCTGCACCATGGCTGCCCCAGTCTGCACTATGACTGCTCCAGTCTGCACCATAGCTGTCCCAGTCTGCACCATGCCTACCCCAGTCTGCACCATGCTGCCCCCGTTTGCAGGCCCTCGATGTCTTGTCTGTCATGTGTGATCATAAGGCTTTCTGGGCAGCTCCCCCTGGGAGGCCATGTAGCTCACAGGAGATAACACATGGAAGGTGTGTAGATATTGAATGATTCACCAGTGCATGTGTATACTTGCTTGAGTACGAACCCTTGTACGCATGCACACACATCTGCACATGAGCACACAGAGGCACATATGTGTGTGACACATACAAGCACATGCACACACATGGCAACCCCTTCTCCTCGTCCCCTCTAAGCCTTCTTCCCTTGAAGACAAGACCTCTCCCCAGTCTTTCATATTTGTTTTTCTTGACTGGCACCAGCTAGTGTTTAACACCTTTGCTACATCTGGTGACAGGTACTGATGTTCCCTCTTCCATCTGTCTGATTAGCCTGCTGTCCTTGTCTGAAAGCTCCTGGGTGATAGTCCTCAGCTCAAGGTCACTTAGGCAAGGCCCTCCTGAAGGCAGTTCTCAGGGAGACAACTCTGGTGGAAACAGAGGCAGACCAGCATGCACTCAGCAGGGTTTCCAATGCTGACACCCCCAAGTCTGCACTTCCTAGACATCTCCCTCAGGATGTCCCATGGGATCCTCCAAATGACAAACCCACAGGACACTCCTCACCTCCTCCTCCTCCTCCTCACTTTCTTCCTTGACTGCCATCTGGACTAACATGCCCTGAGCCGGGAGCTGGCTGTTCCCTCATCCTCCAGGCAATGGCATTCGGTCCCCCTAGGTCCCTGGATCTACAAACAGCCCGTCTCCAGCCCACTGCTACCACCAAACTCATCAATTCCCACCCAGTCCCCTGCCCATCTCCCCACTGTTAGACCCTTCGCCGCGTTTGGCTAACCCACAAATCTAATCACACCCTCTCTCCCTCAGCTTTAAACTCTTCAGTGACTCTTCCCCACACCGGAAAAACACTCAAACTGCCTTGCCTGCGAATGACTGCACCTTCTCTCTCCCATAAGGCAAAGAAGCAGGGACGCATCTGTCTCCTCGCATAAGAAGGCACCCTGAGGGGCTTCAAGAGCTAGACAAACCTAAGCACGCCCCCCCCAGCTGGAAAGACCCCCAGAGTCAACTGATCTGAGCCCTGGGCCTGTAGCCATTCAATGGGATGGGAAGGTGTGGTATACCACCATCAGGCGAGGATGTCAAATACAGGTCAAATAAAAGCTAAGGACTCAGGTGAAAGACGCCAGGCACCTCAGATCGAGTGAGGTTGAATGCTTCCATTTCCGTGCCTGTCCGGAGGGCAGCTGGGCAGTCACTGGGAAAGGGGTGGGGGTGTGAGCAGCTGCTCAATGAGAGTGGGAGTTCTGTGGGATGATGAGAAGGTTTTTTGGTAGGAGAAAGCCGTGGTGATGACCCAACAGTACGCATGCACCAAATGCCAGTGAGTGCAGTCAATGCACGACTGCACTAAATGCCTCTTTACAACGGCTAATTGTATGTTATGTGGATTTCGCTAAATAAGGATAAAACAAATAAAAAACGGAAGGGCCTAACCTATAATTAGGACTCTAGCAGTACCCGTCCTTTATCAGAACACTGCGGCTCAGGCCCTGAACCCCACACGTACCACAGACTCAGGGGAAGGGTGGCTCTGGGCGGTGACTCCGTTGGAAGGGAATAGGACAGAGGTAACTGAAGCCCCGTTTTCAACATGCTTCCACGGTTAGCACACCATTTCTACGTAGGCTGGTTGCTTATCTGAAGCAATTTGGGGCTGACAAATGCAATCATAAAGGGAGCTCCTATGCCTCCTCCCCAGCCTGAAGATGCCACTATTTACACATAATTTACACATCAACCAGGTCTCCCGGCATCAATAAAGAACTCGGGCAGAGATGCTCAGGGTCCCTTGGGAGGTAGGTGGGAAGTGCAGCCTCACCCCTGAATGGACCCACAGTCTGCCATTGGCAGTCTACCATTCCCCGGGCAGCACATTGCCCCTTCTGTGCCCACAGCCCCCCAGCAGCGTCTCATCTCACCGTCTGAGAGGAGCCACCACCCATGAGTGAAATCCTGGCTCTTACTGACTGGATCTGCTGGATCCTGATGGGAGCAAGCAGCCTCATCTTTCTCCCTCAGAGCAGCAGGCCATCTGAACCATTGACCTTGCAGCCCACATTAACAGCCCGATTTCTAACCCAGGGGGCCTCTAGAAAAGGCCAGGCATTCAGTTCATTGAGAACCAGCCCCCTACTAGCGTTAGCACAAGCTTCTCTGACAGCCATCCCCTGTATGAGGCACTTCGGTCAGCAGAGATGGCAGGCAACACTGAAAACCCTATCCTTCCTGGAGTCCCGGCAGAAGTTTTCTCAGACCTGAAGGCTCATTTCGAGAAGCGTCTGCAAGCGGGTTTTTATCTGGCTCTTAGGCAAGTACAAATGGAAGCAGCACCCGCCAGACTGAAAGCATCTTCCAGACGAGCAATCACTCAGCTCTCATCACGGAACGTAACAGGAGAGAGATAACGTCTTTCCTTAAAAAAAAATAACAACTGCCCTGAAGTTACATTTTATGAGTTCAGGCTCATTTTTCAGTTTCATAAGAGCAAGCTATTCTACTCCTTCCTTCCTTAAAAGAACAAAAATGGGCCGTATGTTCTGCTGTTCGCCCTGCTACCAAGATGAGCTCCCCGCCCCGCCATGGTAGGAGCCCCTTAGGGACAACCCCCTCCAGCAAACAAAGGTCTTGTGCTCACAGGGCTCCAGGATGGGGCAGAGATGCACTTCCTAAGACACCAACTGGTACACGCTCCTCCTCCGGGGCGCTTACCTGTGACACTCTCAGCTGAGAGGAGAGGCCGCGGTCCTTGTGGTGGACCATATCTGTGGTCATCGGAGGCTCTAGCAGCAGTAAAAATCCCCATTGGGGTCTCCTCTCCACTTTGTTGCCCTCTTACACGTCCTCCGCGGGAAACTTTCGACGAAGTAGCTCCAACGATACACTCAAACACAGGGAGGGCCGTGCAGCTGGCCTGCACAGGGCTGGGCCACGTTTGCTTCTGTTACACTCTACGCCAATGTATAGCCACCGCCCACCTGTCCTGGGAAGCAGTTGTCTCGTCCGGAGGGTTCAGAGCCCAATGGAACCACTGCCCACCCTAATCCACACAGAGCCTCCAGGACCTGCACAGGAAGGGGAGGATGCTGGCTGAGTGGTGAAGAGCTGCTCCATCCGTGCTCCCAGGAGGTCCGTGAGGGGAGGACTACTTGGCCTTCCAGCTACCAGGCCCCTTCTTTTCCAGGCCAGCTGCTGCTGCTTCTTCTTTTTTTTTTTAGAAATAAACCCGATTTATTAAATAAGAATATTTTGGAACAAAAGAGTAAGATTAATTGGTTTTTTGTTGCTGTTGTTTTATTACATGATTTTATTGGGGGCTTATACAACCCTTATCAGAATCCATCCATCCATCCATTGTGTCCAGCACATCTGTACATTTGTTGCCATCATCATTATCAAAACATGTTCTTTCTACTTGAGCCCTAGGTCTCAGCTACTCTGCCCCCTCCCTCACCATCCCACACACATGATACCCACATCATTTATAAATTATTATTATTCTTTCATGTCGTACACTGTCCGATGTCTCCCTTCACCCACTTTTCTGTTGTCCATCCCCCAGAGAAGGAGTAGATCATTGTGACTGGTTGTCTATAAACTGAAAGACGACATTCATGAAAAAGCACCCTAATTATATGTAACACAGCCTGACAGGCTAGTCCAGGGACCTGCAAACTGCGGCTCTCCAGTCAAGTGCAGCTCTTTCTGTATGTACATGTGGCTTTGAAGTAAAATTGCACATTTTAAAGGGTATTATTCAGATCATGGTAAAATATATTTATGACTCAAATAATTTTTTCTTCCAGCTCAAAATTTGTCCCACCACTGGTCTCCTCTATCCTAAATCTCCTCTTTAAAGAAATAACAACAATAATAATTATAATGGTGGTATCCCATTCATTTGAATTTATTACATGTTAATGTAAGCCACATTTAAAAATCACCCTATTGTCAAATAAATTCTACATGTCTTGGCTAGGAATATGAAGAGATTCCCAGGTGAACTCCAGCCTCCTTGCTTCTTGCCAAGCATCTTTTACACGTCACCATCCCTTATGTCCGGAAGCTCTGGATGGTCTAAGCTCCATGCTCCTCTCGCACCACACTATGTGCTCCTCCTCACCAGTCCCTAGAGCGGCAGGTCTCAACCCATGGGTCGTGATCCTTCTGGGGTTCCAAAATGACAGTTATGAAGTAGCAACAAAAATAATAATATGGCTGGGGGTCACCACCACATGAGGAACTGTATGAAAGGGTGGAGGCCTGAGGAAGGTGGAGCACCACTGCCCTAGAGTGTCCAGACCTGGCACACCATCATGAAGATTGCTCTAACCACTGGGACCTTCTAAGCTGGTAAGTGCTCCGCTCTCTGCCTCGTGGACCTGGAATGTACCACGGGCTCAGTCCTCATGTCACCTGATGACGGCTCGTGTCGCTGGGGACATCTGGGGGCTGGGGACATCTGGGGGCTGTGATCATGGGGACATCTGGGGACATCTGGGGGCTGTGATCATGGGGACATCTGGGGACATCTGGGGGCTGTGATCATGGGGACATCTGGGGACATCTGGGGGTTGTGATCATGGGGACATCTGGGGCTGTGATCATGGGGACATCTGGGGGCTGTGATCATGTCCTCCTCACCTCTGGGCCAGAAGAGCCAGCCAGGCCAGGTGCTGCGGATTTGTCAGAAAGGGAACTGAAAGGAAGGTCAGTGACAAGGCGAGGTATGGAACAGACCCAGTCAGGTGTGACCCCTGTGGGGAATTTGCATTTCCTCCCTAAATATACTGCATGAGAAGCTGCAGGTGACCAAGATCCCTGGGTGGTAGCCTTTACATAGATGACTCACCTGGAGGGCTCTTGTTAAACTCTAGATTCTGATTCAATCCATCTTGGATGAAATGCAAAGTATGATGATGGGGGTGGAGCCAGAAGGAATCTTTCATAGTAACACCCCCCCCC
>NW_022103913.1:6950174-6952847 GCF_000313985.2 Echinops telfairi
GGGCTAAGTCACAGAATACTGCTACAAAAATCAGAGAAACGTACAGAACAAAAATATCAAAACACAAGCTCCTGGTTCCCTGGACACGGCCTCCAGCTAGGTCTACGCCCTTCCCTTCGAGGGTGGTGTTTGCATCTCTCTGCCGCTTCCCCAGCGAACGAGGGTCTCTTCTAAGCGGTCTCCAGCACAACAGCCATTTGGGCACCCTCAAGGGGTTCGACTGTGTGCCACTGGAATGTGCTTGGGGTTCGTGCTGTGCCGGTGTCACCCAGTCTCTTCCAACTCCCAGCCACCCTCTGTACTGTGCCGCTGCCATGTCAATCCATCTCCTCCAGGGTCTTCCTCTTCTACAGCGCCCTGCTACTGCACCAAGGATCTCCTTTCCCAGGGAGCATGAGCTAAAGTCTCCCCACCCTCATTGCCAAGGATCTTTCCAGCTGGACTTCTTTCAAGGCAGATCATTTGCTCTTTTGACAGTCCATGGTACTCTCGGTGTTCCTCACTAACACCGTCATTCAAACGCATCAATTCTTCTTTGGTCTTCCTCACTCAGTGTCCAGCTTCGGCACGCCAAGAAGATAACCAACACGCCATGGCTGGGGTAGGACACACCTTAGTCCTCCAAGTGGCATCCTTACTGTTCAGCACTTTCAAGAGACCTTCTGTAACAGATTTAACCAATTCAGTGTGCCATTTGAATTTCTTGACCGCTGCTTCATGAGCACCAATTGTGGATCAAAGCAAGAGGAAATGCTCGACAATGTCAGGCTTTTCTCCATTTATCAGGATGTGACCTATTGGTAAAGTCGTGAGCATTCTGGTTTTCTTCACATTGAGTTTGAATCCATAGTGACGGTTGCAGTCCTTGATCTTCATCAGAAAGTACTTCAAGGCTCCTCACGTTCAGTACATGAGGTCGTGTCATCTGCATCTCGCAGGTCGTGAATAAGCCTCCTCCATCCCGATGCCACGTGCTTCTTCGTATTGTCCAGACTCTCAGATTATTTGCTCAGCATACAGTGTAATAAGTATGGTGAGAGGGAAACAAAAAACCCTGATGCATATCCTTCCTGATTTTTAAATTTTTATTTCTTTAAATACTTTTAATGGGGGCTCTGATATCTCTTATCACAATCCATACATCCCTCCACTGTGTCAAGCACATTTGCACATATGCCACTTGTTCTATTCAAAAGACTGCCTCTTGATCCAGGCTCTGCATGAGCACAATTAAGTGTTCTGGAATGCCCAGTCTTCCCCCCCACCCCCCCACCATATCCATAGTTGGTTTTGATCCACACAGTCAAATGCCTTTGGATGATTAGTAAAACGCAAGTAAACATCGTTCTGGTATGGCTTCCTTTGAGCCGTTTCATCTGACACTAGCAATGATAACCCCTGTTCCCCATCGGCTCCTGAATCCAGCTTTAATTGCTGTCAGCTCCCGGTCAATATACTGCTGCTATTATCGGATGATCTTTAGCAACGTTTTTACCTGTATGTAATTTTGATGGTATTGTTAGATAATTCCTGCATTCTGGAGGGGCGGGCACCTTTCTTGGGAACGGGTACAAATATGAATCTCTTCCAATGGGATGGCCAGTTGGTTCAGGGAACCAAAAGAATTTTGAAGGAGCAAGATCAGAGCTCTAGGGTGGATGGGGTTTTCCAATGAAATCCTTATAAGACAGTCTTGTTACCATGAAAAATGAGTAGATGCGTTGTCATGATGGGAAAACGTTTATTGGTATAACTTTCCAGGTCTTTTTCTCAGCAACGCAGTTTTCGGTTTTCTAAAATTATCTTCACGATAAGCCCCAATGATTGTTCTCTGTCCTTCAAGAAGGTCTAGGAGGACTACCTCTTTAGGACTCTGCCTACCCCTGCCCCCACCCCCACCCCCACCAAGAAGAAAAAGCCATGTTGTCATCTGATCTGGACTCCTAGAACTTAACTGATCCAGCAGATCCCCTCAAAAAACACTCTTCTGGTTTGACCTTTTCTTGAAGACATCCTGAGTTGATGAGAGAACTTGTTTCACTTCCCCCCCAGGGATACTGACTCAGAAGTCACAATCTAATCAGACCCTGGGTGATTCCTACACGCATGTCACTAAACTGATCACAGCTGTGAAGAAAATCCTCTGTGTCCCCCAACAAGGTCATATTTGCAGGTACAGGATCAGGACTGGACACAGGATTTGGGGGACATGGTTTAACCCATAACACACACACACTCATCTGTGCCTCCTGGCAATCCTGTTGGCTTCACCTTCATTGATGCCCTGAATTTGCCTTTCCTTTGCCAAGATCTCCCCTGCGCCACGCCTCCAGCCCTCACCCCTTTGCTCAGGTAACTGGGCAGCCTCCCAATGGGTCCTGCTGTCTCTCGCCTCTCTCCCAAGGGAGCATCCAGGGGAGGGGGCAGCTCCTCATGGCCTTTCTGCCTCCACGGTGTGACAGTGCTTGTCCTGGCCAATCTTTCCAAGGATACTGCTATGCAAACAGCCTTGGCAAAATTGGGGTCCTGGTAGTTGGGGGGAGGAAGCGTTTAAGAACTAGAGGAAGGTTGTGGGTTTCATTATTGCTATACTGTACCCTAAGTGACTCATCTCCCCACTACCCCTCTGCAAGGTATGTCCAGTTGTCTAGAGATGGGCATTGGGTCTCCATC
>NW_022103913.1:6954122-6955981 GCF_000313985.2 Echinops telfairi
GACCACAAAGCCTGGTCTTCATAGCTGGTAAAGGTGGCAGGGTGACTGGCACGGTTTAATGAAATGTCCGCATTCCCTGAGGAGCTGCAGGAATATTTGAGGAGGGAGGCATGGCACAGGCCTGAGCTCTTAGCTGTCAGGTTTGAAAGAGGCTTAGACCACAGTGGCTTAGATGTTCAGAATGCACGCGGGCCCTTTTCCCAACCCCTCCCACAGGCAGGGGACATCTGGAAGAGCCAGCTTATTTTGTAACTGGTACATTTTCTACAGAAGCTTATATTCTTTTAGATCTGGCTTTGAGCTTGGTGATTATGACAGGTCTGCTCTGCTATTTATACTTCTGATTATTTTTAGTGCTCTGCAATTAAATTTTCTTAAATGAAAACTTCAGGCCTAAGCATTAGATTTATCCACAATGTTCCGTGGTGTTTTCTTAAAAGCAGTTTGTATATTTGGATTGCAAAAGCTTCAGAAAAGAGACGTTTGGATATTTGGCACCCAGGCACCGAATTGTCTCCCTATCACCCACATGCTCTGTGCACTTCTTTGTATTCCCGCATTCTCTGTGATGCCCTCTAGGTCCTTGTGAGCCAACACAAAGAGCGGGGAGAAGTGGCTATGGCTTGATTCAAAGACTGCATGGCCGTTGTGGTCTCCTGTCCCTCTCAGACCCAAATGGGCCAGGGCCTTGCTGGTGTCCAGTCCACGCTGGCTGACTGTGGTCCCAGCCCCAGACGCCCAGGGCTGCAAATGCTCCCACTGATCTATGCTCATGCAGAGTTGCTGCTGTGGTCAACAGTCATCTGGTCCAATCAGAGCCGCGGCAGCTGCCGGGCCAGAGCCATCTTTGTGACTGCTGGTGAGCTGCAGGGGTTGGGTAGAGCCTTCCAGACAAAGCGGCCTCATATGCCTGCCTGATATCGGGCGCTTGCTTGCGGTGGTGTTCTATAAGGTTGCCTTAGCAAAGTTTCAGAAGTAGCTTGTCAGGGTATTCCTTTCCACGCTGCCTTCATCTAGAAACTGCTGAGACCTGTCCACGGTGGGTGACCCTGCTGGCAGTTGAGATATCCTGGTGATGTTGCTTCCAGCGTGGGAACAGAAACACCCAAGCCGCCAGCCACCATACACCACACTGACAGATGGGTGGTAGCATCCAGAATTAGATGAATCAATTCTGAAAAGACCTCTCTCTCAACCATTTCTGGGATGAATTCCTAGCAAGTGGAAGGTACTAACAGATTCTCTGCCCGAAGCGGCCTGGTTTCCTGGCTTCTCCAAGGTTGAGCACACGGGCCCCAGGGCTGGAACCTGATGGGCCTCCGGAGGCTGCCCCACCTCACCCCTCCATCATGCTGCTGTGCTAACACTCAAGCCCCCTCCCTCCTCCTGCCTGCAGCATAAACAGCACTCTTTCTACCCTGTGGTTAAACCAACCATCTCCAGGGCGCCCACTCCAGCCCCACCTTCACTCTGCATGCCCAATGCCAACTGGGTTTTTACTTTGATGGCCCTTAGAATTTCTGGGAGATTCTGAGTGGTGTAAAGGAATAAGGGTTTCAGCTGCTGAGCAAATCCCTGGAACTTCAAGTCTGCCTAGAGTCACCTCAGAAGAAAGACCTGGCAATCCGTGTCTGAAAAAATACAGTCCTGTTCTAGCACACATGGGGTGTCCACAGCTGAAATTAACTCATACAGCAATCCTTTTGGTTTTAACTTCTGGTGCATTGGTTTGCCTCTAAAGTCCCACCTGCCCTTAAATGCACCCACGACGTTACCTCAACCTCAACCCTTCACAAGCCCAGGCTTCCTCCAGAAGGTCAAGGGGACATATCGGGGCTCACAGCACACCTCATATATGT
>NW_022103913.1:6956081-6969309 GCF_000313985.2 Echinops telfairi
GTTACCTCAACCTCAACCCTTCACAAGCCCAGGCTTCCTCCAGAAGGTCAAGGGGACATACCGGGGCTCACAGCACACCTGCCGCCAACCCTCGTTGCAGGGGCTGCACATGCGAGCGATTCGCCCTCCGTGGCGCTGTGGGTGGTCATGACAGGCAGCTCATCCAAGGAGCGAGACACACAGGTCACTGAGGAGTTCTGGGTGAGCTCGTGCCTGCCTGGCAATATGTATGCGGGTCCCGCTCTCTCTCTTGCTGATTTAACTTGTTCCCTCCTTCCCTCAACACCGATGTGCCCACTGGACCTAGTGAAGCAGCGTTAGGTCCCTCGTGGGAGCCAAGCACATGGGCTGAGAGTGGCTGGAGGAAGATGAGAGAGTCCTGGGCATTTGGGGGCACACTGCCGGGTCCACCCTCGAGCTCCCCACGGGCGTCTCCAGATGGCTTGCCCCAGAGACACTCTCACAACTGCTGTGTGTGTCCTGCTACTGGCAGTGCCGGCATCCTGCTTGATGCCCTGGGCTTCCCACTTCTCCCTCTGCCCATTCCTTTTCCTCACTCCTACCCACAGAGGACAGACTCGCAGAAGGCTGCCTCCTCTTCTTCTCGTCCTTCCCTCCTCCTCCCTCCTCTTGCCGCTGTTCCAGCAAATACTTTCTGAGTACCTACTTGCGGCAGGCTCACTATGGCTTCCAAGACAAAACAGCAAATGCACTGCCACGGAGTCAGTCTGGACTTAGAGTGACCTAAGAGGGCAGATCAGAGCTGGCCCTGTGGTTTCTGAGGAAGCATCTCTTGACAGCAGCAGAGCCTCAGAGATGCTGTGAGTTGGGTCTGTCGCCCTAGCAGCCCAACCATTAATGCACCATGCCACCAGGGTCAGGAGGTTCAAGAAGGGCGAGGGCTGAGTTCTGGCACATGATCCCGAGCCAAAAGACCCTGTGGGGAGTTAACTAAAGGCACTGAAAGGGAAACAGTAAGGCTTGATTGAACATATATGACCAGACACCAAGCCCTGAGTGCACCGGCGGTGCGATCAGCCACTACCCAAAGGGGTGGAGTTTCTGGTCTGGCTAGAGGCACCACGGAAGGAAGGTCTGGCAATCTGCTTCTGAAAACCAGCCATTGAAATCTGCGGGTGCAGTCCCACTCTGACAGAGGCAAAATCAACGGGGCAGCAGCTGGTTTAGGCAGCAAGTCCTGGGCCAGACGGCTGCCATTCATGATCTCATTTTGAAGTGCAAATTTGAGACAGCTGGGCAGAGAATGGATTCTGAAGTTCAGAGAGACTCCACAGTGGCTTTACAGTCTCACAGCCATGAATAGACAGATCATTAACCAAAGATTAAGAACTGAGACACGAGGCTGAAGGACGTTGATTGGTGGCCCAGCACAGAAATCTCCCCAATGTATAGACGTGAAAATCAAAGAAAAGTATATGCCTCTAACCACGGACCCCTTCAGCATTTACTCAGCTAACAAATATCTATGAGTCAAGGACCATGGGACAACACTGTTAGAAAGACAACAGGGTGCCAAACAGATCTTAATGGGGCCAGGTAAGTACGGGGCCGTGCATGGATGCAATAAAACAATCCTTTCCATGACTGTACACTTCAGAACCAGTGACCCATGCAGACTGTGTGTTCAGGAGGGTGTGATGTAAATGATTTCTACATTTTATGTTGTACAGGGCAAGAATGCTTTCCAAAGCAAGCAAACAAGCATGCAAAGAAAGATATGCAAGGATTTGAGTGTGGTGATGTTTATAATAGAAATGTACAAATAACCAGATATGCCAGTGTACCAAGACAATAGAAAAGCATTTAAAAAGACAACATAAACACATATTTATTGACTTAGGAAAATGTGCATGACTGAGAGAAATAAGCGGGTCTCAAAATCTATGGATGGATTCCACATGCTGAGGACAACTCGCTCAATAAATATTTACTGAATGAATAAGAAATAAGTCTATCTGAACAGATAGCAGCAAATAAAATGTTGGAAGTCATTAGTTCTGAGTGATGGCATTGTTCGAGGTTGTGCATTCTTTTCTATATCTGCTTATCTAAACTATCTAATCTTTTATGTACAAGGAACATGAATTAGTTGCACCATAAAAAGGAATAAATAGGGAAATCTGTCACAATGACTTACCAAGGGCAGTTTTCGAGCTGGGGACTTATCATTAAAACGGGACCCCGGTCAGAGCGGAACACAGCCTGCCCGGGCAATGTCGCTGGGAGGGATAAGGACACCTTCCTCCATAGACGGTGGAGAGAGAACCTTTTCTTCAATGTCACAGTCAAACCTAGTTTAGCACAAGCTCATTCTAGGCTTCCTCGTTATCTGTCTGTAACACAGCACATTCGTTAAATATTCGTAAATAAAGATATTTACATTGGTGCAAAAATGAAGTAAACAAGGCCTGTGCTTGCTTGATACACAAAAATCACATTACAATCTCCCATGTATGCCAAGCAACTGGATATTTGGGGAAATCTGCAAAACAAACGCCATTTGGATCAATCTCTGGAGGGACCGATCACATCGTCCAGATTTCTCCCAGATGCCTCAGCCTGCCCGAGGACATGGCCTCGGACAACCACGCGAGGGGCTGGACCGAAACGCAGCCTGCTCTGCCACCACCAGCACTGGAAGCCCACGCCGGGCAAAGCACACTGGCAAATCTCTGAGGGGCTTTGACAGCCAAGTTACCATCCTCTGATTGCTCGTGTCATTAGGAAAATTCTGTTAGCTTTGAAACTCTGGACGCTCTGATGGAGGCTAAGCATTGGCTCACACCCTGCAGGCTAGAAAAAGAGCACACAGCGCGTGCTGTGGAGACCCGGCAAATGGTGGACTCTGGGCTCCCAGGGACACCACAAACTAGAATAGCTGCCCATGTCCCACGTGGCCTCCTGGGCCCCACACGGCAGTGTGGCTCCCACCTTCTTCATTTCCCTCACTCGCAGCATCTCATGGAAGGCATTCTCAGTTGGCTGAAAAGATCAAGAGGTGACCGGAGCCTTGGAATATTGATTCCAGAAGCAAGAATACCACGGGCATGGCCATGCTTGCCCCTCCAAAGTCTGGTGTGGCAGCGTCTGGGGCAAGAGTAGAGGTCACAGCTCTCCCCTTGAAGAAGTATAAGACACAGTCATTCCTGGGAAAAACTCAAGGAGTCAGGAAAGAAGATCCTTATGAACTTTCAGGCATGGAGCCATCCTCTACCAGGCTTGGCAACCCTGAAGCTGGCATAATGGTTTGACCAACGGTTCTCATTCAATCATTCAGAAAAACAAAAATTCATGACCATAGAGTCGATGCTGAGTTACATCAATCCTATATATTAGAACAGAGGTAGAAATGTCAATGTGAGTTTCGGAGACTGTAACTCTGTATGGGAGTGGAAAGCCCCATCTTTCTCCCATGAAGTGGTTGGTGGCTTGGACCGGGGACCTTGCAGTGAGCAGCCCAGTGTGTAACCACTACCCCACCAAGGTGCCTTCATTCAGTAACTTGTGCTGAGCGAGTAGATGAATGCATCAACTAACAAACATATCTTACGGAGTTGCATCTTACACAACAGTCACATCGTAAGCCAGCCTGGGCTGTGACCATCCTGGCTGGCTAGAGTTGCATGCAAAAGGCGTGTCTTTCATGCATCGTTGGAGCCGTCGGAAACCAGCGAGGGGTTCCCCAGCTCCTAAAGAGCTGCGCTGACGCAGTCTCACACCTGCAGGCCCAGTGTGCACACACAAGGAGCACACTCAGTATCCTAAGGCCTCAGACCAGTGGTGTCATAGGCTGCGGTCCCCAGGTGAGCTAACCCCATAAGCTTCCTGTCATACCAGCCCATGCGGAATGTGTATTATCAATTTTAGCCATAGAACAATATGTGATAAATGTAAAATTGCTTAAGTACAACACTTCTTAGATTCTATGAATACTAACTACAAAGTTGTAAAATTATTCCAGATTGAATTATATTATGGGTTATAATATTACATTATTAGTTATGATATTATTAGTAACTGAGTAGAAGGTTTTTTTCCCCTTCTTTTCCACTTTAATTACTATTCTCAAAAGAAAAAAAGTTAATGATATAGGGTCACACATACTAACTACCACAAGTTGAAGCTCAAACACCAGAAATTTTGCCCGAATCAGTGACTATAAAAACACTGGCAGCCATGAAAACCCGAGTGCCCGATTGTGGCACCTGGGGATGCAGCCAAGGATCTGCAGTTTCATGGTCACTAGGTCACAAGGACAGCTCTGATTGGGAGAGTTGGCGCTCTGGTGGCGTAGTGGTTACATGCTGGGTGGCTGGTGGCAAGATCCGCAGTGTGAAACTGCCAGCCGCTCCACTGGGGAAAAAGGGGGCTTCCTACTCCACCACTGTTACAGGGCCCAGAACTCACGTGGCCGCGCCCCCCTGCCCTGCAGGGGCTCTATGAGTTGGCATCGCCTCAATGGCAGTGAGTTTGATTTTCCTTTTTTTCAAATGGGGAGCACATTCAGAAAGTAAAGGGGCACGGAGGTTCAGCATTGTAGATACATTGACACATGTAAGCTATATTTAGGAAAAAGTTCTCGCTGGAAGGAAACTGCTGTATCGAAGGTCTGCTGAAATGCTGGAAGCACGTTGTATGGGCAACGCTTTTGCTGCCCCTCCTCTGACAGTCTCCTGGTACACCCCGCACTCCCCACTCCTCCTTGGTGACACACTGCCTCGCATTTTATGGGACACAGGAAACGGAGGCCCACTGGGAGGCGAGCTAGGCCAGTTCCCCCATCCCCTAGGCCAACACCAGGGCTGCTTATCCTGGAGCCCACCACTGCCCACCACGTGGAATAGAGGGTAGAGTCCCCAGCACAATTCAAGCTGTTCTCTGTCTCCAATCTTAAATATGAATGAATTAAATTCAAGCCCGATGAGACTCGACCACACTCCTCTAATTGGGATCCCTTAAGCTCAGGAACGGGAAAGGAAAGGGCTGCCCATTACAATGCACCCCTGGCCAGCAGGCTCATCGACATTGGCCATGCCTGTGCTGACCCCACAGCTGTCTGCTCACCTGTCTCTCCGGCTCTTCTGTGCCCTGTTTTCAACGTCCATGTGTTGGCCTAAGACCACACTCCTATTTATTCAATCTCCCCTCCGCCCTGCCCCTCCCAGCAGCCAGTATCATGAGGGTGCCTTCCGCAGCAAACCCCACAGCTTGGTGAAAGCCCCCTGCAAGACGGACAATGCTTCCCCTCTCCCATCTTGCTTTTAGATCTCTGGTGGGTGTCGGGGGAGGGCGGAGAGGGAGGACTTATTTGTGAGCTAAACAGGAGTAAAAAGGCACCGAGACAGGATTGGCAGCGATGGACACTGTAATTCGTGCATGTTCAGACCATATCAGGGCCCAAAGCAAAAAGAAAAAGAACGGATCCTGATTCAAATCGTAGCGTGCTGTTCATCACCAATTTTTCACATCCGTTACCAAGATCACATATTAAGACAGATGCCTTTGTTTCTGAGGCGGGTTTGGGGCTCCCTTAAATTTTGCACCTGAGATCAGCCCCTCCCTCGCCTCCCTCTAGGCAATGCAGGCTCCCGGTGCTATCCGAGAGCAGGGCAAGCCGACCCAGCCTTCCAGTTACGCCAGCTATGGCGTACGGCCAAGAAGTACTACTCATGTATATGGGAAGCGTTTTTGAACATTCCCACACCCAAAATATAACCAACCAAACAAATCATATAAAATACGACATAAACCCTAAGACAACGCTAAGAGTATTCACAGACACAGTTCAGAATTACGGCAATTTGGGGCTTGGGTGCTGAGCGTGGCTCTCGGGGAGGGAGCTCAGGGATGCCACCATTGGCACTGCCCAGCATGCACACTAGCACCGCGAAGCCCCCACTGCACACTGGTTCTGCTTGTGGCCTCTTTGTTTAGAAGGGAAAGTTCTCCTTGGATTTCTTTCCGTGACAGAAAAAAAAAATAATGATGCGGGTCTTTCATGAAAATGAAGTGGCACAAAGTGAACTTTTGAAAAGTGTGTTGTAAACTAAGACCCTTCATCCACATACGTGTGTGTTAAAAACATAAAAGTGTAGCCATCGGTGCATTCCCACTAGTGGTGTGTGTGGGTCAGGGTACAGCGGGGCTCCGGCGGGTTCCAGTAGCTGATGTTGTAGAAGTCGAGCACCCAGACCATTTTCCAAGACATCGCTGTAGCGACCTCTAATTGCTCTGTGAACACCTGGGTGTGCTGTTTGAAACACCTGGGGACTGACTCTCCTTCTATGCATAGCAACGACTGATTGAGTACCAACAAGATACGAGATAATGTAGGTTTTCAGTCTATATAATCTTCACCATCCTCTCCTAAGTCATTAAGCACTTTCCCACATGACAAAGCAAAGTAAATGACAAACCAAGCATCCCACAGCTGGCAAGAGTCGGGCGCGGGGAAAGGACCGTCAGGGATGAGGGCCATCCTGTGCTAGGCGGCAGGAGGCGCAGAGGGAGGGACCAGGGAGCCCTGGGTGCCTGCAGACCAGTTGCCCGGGGACCGAGGCCAGACCCCCCTGCTGGAGGCACCACAGACCAAAGGAAGTCTGCTAAGTATTTTAAAATCCTGGCTTTGAATTTTTCATAAGATTATTTTAGATCTGTGGGAGGAAGAAAATTATGAAATTTTTACCGAGTATTTTTCTTGTGATTTAATTTGCTTGCCCAGAAAGAATAAAACAAGATATCTCACAGTGTAAAAGAAAAAAAAAACCTTTCATTCCATTTAACGTCATCGGTCAGCTTTCTTCATATGCTCACGAATACCACCCTCACTGACACCCAGGGATCCATGGAAACCCCGCTGAGAAACCACAACACTTCCATGTGCATGTAACGCCTCAGTGTGGAGCTCTTTTTTGCAAGAACATATCAAGTATACTGAATTTCAACATACCAGTTCTGGCTCCCGAATCATCATAATTTTGCTAATATTAGCCATTGCATGAATGAACGTGTTGTTCACATCTTGGACTGGATCAAATAGGCAATATTGTTCAGACTCAGCTGTCCACACTCGGGCCATTCGTTACCACCATTCTGGGATGTGTGGGCTGGCACCTTTCTAAAACATGTTGTTTTGTGTAACAGAAAACCTCCCCCCTTGATGAGGACAGCAGCCAAGTCACCCAGAGGAGGCCCAGTGTACATTCCAGGTCAACCTCGAGTTCTTCTCCCACTTCCAACCACAGAGACGCTCCTCTCCACTGGCACTCTGCAGCACTGGTCAGCACCCACGCCACGTGGCACTTAAGTGTATCTAGCGCCCCGTGTTCAGACTTGAGAAACATGTGTCAGATAGAACAGGAATTGGGCTTTCGCTTACTCTCATGGTGGACTCTTAGCTGAAAGTATTCTTGGGGCCACGAGAGACTGAAGGAAGTGGGAATAGAGCTCTGCGCTCCCACACCTGGTGACTATCAGCTGCCTGTAGGGCAGAGGAAGAGGATCTAGGGACCATTTTAGACAACCTAAGGCAATACAGCCAGAGGCTGGGTTAATACCAAGGTCAGGAAGGGAAGCTGAGGTCATCTGAGAGCAAGTACCTGATGGGCAAAGACCACGAAAGGGCGAATCAATCATCACAAAACAAGCTTAAAGGATCCAGAGTGAGGAGAGGGGCAAGGCTAGTGCATGCACGTGGTGGACTACCAAGACTAGGCCCACCTCAGGAGGTGGGAGCCATCCTGATGGGCAAGGAATCATGGAGCACAGTTCTGCTCAGAGATGTCAGTCCAGAACTTCGCCAAGATGCGGTCATTGTCTTCCATGCTGCTTTATCCGTGGGTTCCAGAGCCCTGGTTGGTTGTTATGATATGCAGGGCTACCATTGACCACCATCGACAATTCCCGTGCCTTCTCCATTGGGGCACAGGGAGTGGAAACTCCTTGTCTTCCACTTGTTTATGAATCACAGACCTACTAAAATGTCTCCAGTAGACTGATTGAAGAGGATAATTAACCATCCTAACAGTGGCTGGTTCTCTACCTAGGCAGAAATGAATTCATTTCAGATTTCGGTAAATTCTCAGTACCCAATAGACAGCATGGGTGTACAGAAGACAAATTCTGTATGTTTCATGATGTACTGTGAAAGGTCAGCACATGCTAGATAGAAGGGGCTGGAAACCTGATCTTCTTGACTAAAAATTGACCTCTTTTTTCCGGCTCACACATATGCCCTAAGTCCGTGTTCCCAATGAAGAGCTTGGCTGTCTTCGTAAAGTGCTGGAGAGGAAGGGCGCTCCAGCTCAGAGAGGGTTTCTAAAGGAGAGCCTTCCAAGAGTTCGCAGAGAAACACCCTCCTGGCTGCCTCATGGTACTAACTTTTGAGTCAGGTTTCCATGTTAGCGTCCGAATGTCCAGCGGTAGGTTTGCACTGACATCTACTGTCTCCCACCTCATAAGGTTTGAGCCTCCCCTGGAGAGGGCTCTCCGGATGGCACTGTTAAAAGTGAAAGCCAAGACCAGAAGCATCCTCTGTTTACATGAAGAAAGGTGACTTCCAAAGAGCAGCTCAGTCTTTAGTTTTAACTGGATGAATAAGCAAGAGAACTGCATGTGAATGGCTGGAGTTTCCTTTCATGTGATTCTGCGGGGGGGTTTCTGTTTGTCTGTTTGTTTCATGTAATTTTCTATGCTGATTTTGACTAAATCCTTATGATTTTCCTCTCTTTTTAATCTTGAGGAGTAGGTTAATTGATTTTCTTTGAAGCTAGCATGTAATTTATTATTTTATTCTGAAGTTTAAAAATTCGTTCTGTCTTGAAATAAATTTGGCTGCTACAATTGGAAGCTTTGTAACCACACTACTCCAATGTATTCCCTCGTTCTACTTTGTGATTGTCTTCATTTAAAAATCGATACCTCTGGTTTCCTCTCTCAGGCTGTGTTCCTGTGGCTCCACCTGCATCTGGGTTAACTACGGGTGTTGCTGTCGTGCATGTTTAACTTCTGAGTTATCGATGCTTCTCAATTAAAGAAAAATTCCTTACTATTTCTTGTGGGGTTGATTGGGTTCTAACAAATTCTTTACATTTCTGTTTACCTGGAATAGTCTTAATTTTGCTGTTGAATTTGAGAAACAATTTTACTGACTATATACTTCTTGGATTATTTTTTTTCTTTCAGAGTTTCATAGGTCACCCTTCTTGGCTAGCTGTTTTCTGTAGACAAATCAGAAATTAGTCTTACTGGTATTCCTTTGTCGGTAAATTGTGTGTGTGTGTGTTTTGTTCTTTGTTTGTGAACAAACTGCTCTCTGGATTTTGTGTTCGGGGTTTGGATTCTGAGGTATCTTGGTGGTTTCCTTTTGGGGTATCTCCTATTGAGAGTTCTCGGAGCTTCTTGATGCTCTCATCTTTCATGTCATTAAGGAAGTTTCCTTCTTTTTTTAATCTCTTCCTGTTTTTGAATTCTGTTCACCCTTAGCTCTTCCTCTTGAGGAGCCGAGCCCCACCTCGTTCTTGGACTTTCTTGTTCTGTTGTTGTTGCTCTGGTTTTCAGCTCGGTCCTCTAGCAGACGCGCATTGAGAGATTTGTCTTCAGTCTCCCTCATTCTGCCATTCAGTCAATTCTAATCCTTTTGTCTTTTCAATGCATTATTTCTGAAATCTTAGTATTAATCTTCCAGATTTCTGTGGACTGTGTTTATATGGCTTCCTACTCTTTTACTTATTTTGTCAATTTTTTCCCCTTAGGACAGATACCTGAATACTACTAAAATTTTGGCTGTGTTTCCTTGATTCTGTCTGTAATTTTAATATCATTTTTTCAACCTGTTGAAGGAAGCTATGTATCCTTATTTTAAATTGCTTACCGGATAGTTTCCATGCCATTTCTTCCTCAGCAATTTGTTGGCTCTGAATTTTCATCACTGTTTGAACTACTCTGTCATGTGTCTCTGTGCATAACGAAATTGCTGATTGTCTTCAAGGCCATAATAAATATGCTTTAATTAATTGCTGTAAATGAAACTGCAGCTTCATCTTCACAATGAGGAAGGCTAATTAACTATGGGTACCCAAAGATGCAATGAGTACAGGAGATGTGCCAGGTACATCCTACCTCCACAGCCAAAGGGAGGGGGTCTTCATTAGCAAACACTGCTACTAAGCAGCAGTCAAGAGAAGACACAACCAGAAATAGATCCAAAGATAATTCAGATAGAGGTGTTAGCAGACGAGGACTTTACAATAATTGTGACAAATTCTTAAAGGGAAGGAAAAATGAATAAGAATGTAGAGAATTGCAACAGAAATTGGGACTTTAAAAATACTTGAAAGAAGCGTTTTAGGATTGAAATGTATGTTAGATTGAGATTTCATCGGATGTATTTAATAGCAAATTAAAAACATCTGAAGACAAGGTAAGTAGATGGCCACACTAAAATGTAGAGAGGAAAAACATGGGAAAGAAAAGAGCACAAGAGGTATTTGGAAAACAGCCAAAGGTTCTAAGAAATATGTTATTATCATGACACTTTGTTTTCACATCCCTCAGACCCCAACCTTTCCATTGGCTGAATGAGCAAGCGGTGTGCTGGGTAAGTGATCAAAGCCCTCTGGTGTCCGTTTCTGCATTAGGAGCAGATAAGCCAAGCCTGGAGTCATCCTCCTTTGAGATGGCGCCTGTGCATTCCTGCAATCAAGTCATCTCAGGACACAGGGACCTGGAGCACGGACCTCTGATGCTGCAGGCTCAGGCTCACAAGCCCTGAGAGCAAGATAAGCCTGAGAAGACCAGGCTCCAGATGCATGGAAGAGCGTTCCTGTCTCCCGGGCTGGTAGAGCAGCACTACTAGAAGATGGGAAACCGAAGCAGAAATAAACAATGTCGTGAAGGAAGACTTACCCTTCTTGACCTAACCCACTAGCACTTGAAATTAGACAAAACCAAAAACTGCCATTTCATTATTTTTTTTAAAATCATCTTATTGGGCGCTCTTACAGCTCTTAGAACATTCCATACATCAATTGTATCGAGCACATTTGTACATGTGTTGCCATCATCACTTCAGAAGCATTTTCTACTTCAGCCTTTGGTATCAGCTCCTCTATTTCCCCCTCTCTCCCCCACCCTCCCACCATCATGAATCCTTGATCAATTATATATTGCTATGATTTCATATCTCACACTGTCCACTTCACCTACATTTCTGTTCTCCGTACCTTTGGGGGGCTGTATATCAACCTTGTGATGGGTTCCCCCTTTCTTCCCCTTCCCCCTCCCTGACCATCCCTCTACCTGCATGATATCACGACTCCCACTACTGTTCCTGGGGGGTTTATCTGTGAATTCCAAGTGTTGGGAGCTCTTATCTGTACCAATGCGTATTCTCTGGTCTAGCCAGATTTGTCAGGTAGAACTGGGTCATGGTAGTGGTGGGGAGGAAGCATTCAGGAACCAGAGGAATGATGTGTGTTTTGTCGGTGCTACACCACACCTTGGTTGAACCATCCCTTCCTTATAACCCTTCTGTGAGGGGATGTCCAACTGTCTACAGATGGGCTTTGGGTCCCCATTCCAACCCCCCTCCTACTGTCATTTTAATTTCAACTCATAGCAATCCTATATAGAGTTTCCAAGGTTGTAAATCTTTATAGACACAGACAGCCTCATCTTTCTCTTGTGGAGTGGCTGCTGGGTTTGATCACTGACTTTGCAGTTAGCAGTCCACTGTGTTCCCTACAGTCCCATCATTACCTAGGTCACATGAAGTTAGCTCAGCGCATTATCCAGTGATGGCCACTAACATGGGACAGCCTCTACACTGCGACAGGAACAGTTTTGAATTTCCATACAACTAGGTCCTGACACTCTGTTCAGCCCCCTCTCCCTTCTAACACTCTCCATTTGGGAAACCTTTTTCATGAAGACATGAATAAAACACAGCAAAAGACTCAGTTTTCGACTTAAGACATTCGAATCATGGCAAATCACACTGATAACCATCTGTTTTGGGTGTTTTGTTACATTTCATCATTAGTAATATGTTTCAACATATAACTTGCACATGCTATAGTTCTCAGACATTCACTTCCAGATATTCAAAGATCAGATTTATAAAGACACTAGCAATCTAAAGCAATAATGTCAACTAAACTAAATAGTATTTGATTTATGTCATAACCAACTTACAATGGAGTCATTGAAACAGAACCTTGTCACGAATCAGGGACTAACTGAAATTCCAATATTCATTAATATTATTCATAGGTTTATTAATTGTTTATTATAACACTGATACTCATATGTATTGAGTGCATACTCTATGTAGGGACTGGTCTTAACATTTCACATGTATATCAACTCATTTATCATGACAACTTTCTAAGATAATAGTAGCAAAAGGTCTTCCTCAAGGCCAGCAGCCAACAAGTAAGTTTTTCATCAACTCTAAAGTGCTGCCCAAGGGGCAGGCTTACTCTCTGTGGGCTGATCACTGTATATTAGGAACCTCTTACAGTTGTCAAGTGGAACACAAGAAGCATCCTTTGTTTTTTCATTTACAAATGTAAGTATGCCATTAACCATTGCTACCTCACAGGGTTGCCATGAATTTTAAAGAAGTGGATTACATAAAGTGTCCGTCTCGGTGATCACCACATTGTCAACACTTATTAAATCATCTATTGCTTTCTTTTCATTTGTGTAACGAGAGAGCTCATTTAAAATTTAAAAAAAGGAAGATCAGAAATGTAGTGTTCCATATGTGTAATCCATGCAGAGAATACCTTCTTTTCTTGTTACACTTGTCTATGTCTTAGATAGATTCGACATAAATAATAAATGTGCCTGTCTCCAATTAGGGTTAGAGTTGCAAGCTAGGATGACAGCCCACTGGGACACAGACCATCAGAACCATGATCTCAATAGGACCCATCCGTATCAGATCCATCTGAAGATGATGCAGGGCCAGAGAACAGCCGCCCATTGTGACCAAACAGAAACCCACAGGGGCTCAAATGAAGACTCAGATTCATTCTAAAGGCACCGCATAGGTGTAAGAACAGCTTGGGGCCTGAGGTGAGCAGTTAGGAAATGTTGGATTTATTTCTCAGCCCCAGGTTCCCTGGGATTCAGGATCAGAAAGCTTCAGGGCCCCTCCAGCTACCACAAGAGATTTCCCCGTGTTGCTTCCTAGAGACAGCAG
>NW_022103913.1:6969856-6988281 GCF_000313985.2 Echinops telfairi
TACTCTTTTCCAATTAGTGAGTGCCACCCTAACCCAGATATGCACCAGAACCTCTAGAGACATTATGTACCTTCCTCCCCATAACTTCCTTGTGACTAGGGGGAAAATTCACTGGACAAGATCTTCATTAAGGTTTTATTACTGTTTGCGTATTTTAAACACATGCGTGTACAAACTTCTACTGGCAAGGATGAAAGGAGGTGGAAGCTGCCTTCAGCTATGAGTCCTAGGGTTCTAGGATCCTGAGACAGCGGCTGATGGGTTCATGGCTACTCACTGGGCTGATAACTACAAGGCCAGCAGTGTGAACCACCAGCCTCTCGAAGGGAGAGAGACAGGGCTTTCTACTCCTGTAAAGAGTGACTGTCCGCTGACACTCACATGAATGCTCCTGTGACCCAGCTGTAGCATGGTGTGCATTTAGGAGCCGAGATTCACTCCAGCCAGCTCCAGCCCCAGCCACCCATCCCTGCTTCTCCTCCCAGGTGTGCACATGTGCTCCAGAGGGAACATGGCTGCAGCCACACAGCCCCTCCCTGCAGAAATGATCTCAAAAGCCTTTCTATGTCCACAGAGTCGCAGGGTCATTTTCATACATAAAGGACAACATGTTGTTCTAGAAATCGCAAGCATATAATTTTAACCTACATTTTCTCCTTCTTACCAAAATTATAGCAAAGACATGAAATTGTGTTTCAAGAGCATTCGCCTTAACTCAAATTTAAATTGCATTTGGTATAATTCTTTTATTTATAATGATGATTGATTCCATATGAATAGCAAGTAAAACACAATGTATTTTGATGATAAGCCATTTGGCATTGTTTTTCAAAAGTCTGAATGAAGTAAATATATAGCAAGATTAATGTTTCAAATTTTACTGTATACTTTGAAATATAAAATAAAATTTTAAAACTTTTGATGCCGTAAATAAACTTCTATTCTGGTGCTTAAAGAAAAAAGGTGCTACAGTCTGGAGCCTCACAGAGGCCTTCTACCCGGCCTCCGGGGTCACTGTGTGTTATTGCTGAGTGGAGGGCTGTGAGTTTCAGAAGAAAGTGGCAAACTCTAGCGCTCTCATTCACGGAGACATGTGCCCTAGTCATGCAGAAAGGACTGGCGTTCTGCATATTGACCTCTATGTTTGCTGCTGTCGTTAGGGGAGGTCAAGTTCATTTCCACTCCAGCTGCCCTGTGTCCAACAGAATGGCATGCTGCCGTGCCGCACCATTCTCAGGTTAATGGCAATGTTGGAACCGCTGGTTACAGCTGCTGGCAATCCATCTGTTTCGGGACTTCTTCTCCACTGACCCTCGCCTTTATCAACATATTGTTCTCCGGGGACCCATCCTTGCTGATAACACGCTCAAACTAGGTGAGGCGAAGTCTCAATCTTGAAATTCATAGTCATCTCCATGGAGTGGGCATGCAGAGGAGATGGAGATATAAGTTATTGATTAATCGGCTGTGCTTGGATGATGAGTACATTGGGGGAGAAAGATGCGGTTTTCTACTCTCATAAACAGTGAGTGCCATGGCACTGCCAAGGGGCGGTTCTATGCTATTCTATGGGGGCACTGTGAGTCAGAATCAACTCAACGGTAGATGACAAGTCCCCAAGTGTCTATGTAAATTCATAAAAGAAAACAAGGCTAATAATGACAATATGTCATAAGAAGAATGACCATTAATCCAATTCTGAGTCCATAAGAAACAGTCTGAGATATGGGTGCAACTGAACATTAGCAATCGTCAAAATGCTGACATCTATGTAAAGTAGCTCCAGGAATACTCCGTGCAGCCCACACAGCTTGTCGACTGGAGATCCGTGGTAAGACAGATCCACTTATGACTTGGTACCCGAACAGCAGAGAGATTTGCAGCCTCTGACTCTTAACCTTTAGGCCACTTTACTTTGTCATGTCTGCGGCAAACACCAGTATTCAATCTCAGAATTCAAACTCCTTCCGCACACCGTTCTCCTACCCTGTTTCCCCAAAAGTAAGAAATCCCCCGAAAATAAGACCTACTTACAGTTTTGCCTCTCGCTGAAATATAAGGCACCCCCGAAAATTAGGCCCCCGGAAGCTACCGCAACTCTGGACTCTGGACCATAGTGGTGGGCGCTGCTGCGCAGCTCACTGTTGGCCGCAGTGCAGCCAGAGCAGACAGGAAGTGCGAGGTCTCTTTTAATAAAACAATAAAATAAACAATAAATGTGTACCGTATTCTTCTTCATGGAAAAATAAGACATCCCCTGAAAATAAGACCTAGTGCATCTTTGGGAGCAAAAATTAATATAAGACACGGTCTTATTTTGGGGGAAGCAGGGTAGTAGTCCCCAGAGACAGCTTCCAGAACTTCAGAGAGCTCAGCCAAGAAAACTTCAAGGAATCACAGAGAGGAAGGAAGGAGGAAAGTCCACTGACGGACTGAGATGTACAGCCATGAAGCCACCACGGTGGCTCAGCTGATAGATATAACCCTGGACACAAGCCCTCTGCCTTCCTTGGGTCCCGAGAGACAAAATCAGGTGGGACAACAGCATATTTAACATGACACATGGGAAATATGCTATGCTGTGAGGTGTGGAGGCCGGAAATAAAAACCAATTTCCAGAGAAATTTTTCTGTTCATGGGTGACTGGGTCATTTGAGATCCCCGAGGAAAATTGCATGCTCACAAGTCACGAAGGAAATGTGAGTCCTCCAACGTCCCGTGAACACTCACTGCAAGCAGCGCCCCCGCTGGACTGATGGCTGCCAAGGTAGACCCAGGGCTGTGGCCCATAGGAACAGACGTCACCTCTCCACAGGCACCCACGGTGGCCCAGAGTGAGTCACAGAGCAGAACAAGCCCCTGAACAGTGTGCGGAAAGGAGGACACTAAGGATTCTTTCTTTTGGTTCAAAGGCAAGGTTTTTGGAGACTGGGATCTAAGTCATTCTGGAAGGACATTGGGATTGTAAGGGGAATAAAAGGAAGGCAAGAATTAGAAGGAGAGAGTCCTGCCCTTGAGAACTCCTAAGTGGCATGGGAAATTTCTAGTAATTTCTACAGCACCCTGACTTCCCAAAGTTGTTGTTAATCGACATTGTGCTAGTTCTCGATTTATGGTGACCCCCCCGGAGAAAAGAGGAACCTGTTGGTTGGTCCTGTGTTGTCCATATTATGATCTGGAGGGATTTTGTCAGCTGATTTTCAGATATAGATCATAAAGTCTTCTAAGTCCAGCTTCGGCTAGCAGCTCCACCGCAGCCTACAGATTCCCAGTCAGTGCTGATCATCCCCTAATCAATGTCCCCAGTCCAAGCACATCAAAAGGAAACCATAGGAAACATCCCAGGGAGATGTGTGCTATGTGGTACTGAATAGGCGCCGAGGCAGAGGGCTTGGTAGTCAAGGGAGTAACGCTCGGGCACTCCCTCGGCAGCATGGATCCATATTTGTTGAATGAATAATGAGGGTCTTATTGTGCCAACGGGGACAATGGTAAAAAAGACTGGCATTTCTGTAGGAGCATGTGGGCTCCGGTGAGCCCTCTCCTGTGAAGCTTTATAGGAAAATGCTGTGTGCCCTGCCCATCAGCTCTCCAGTTAAGAGTGGAAGGTTATCCAATAACAGAATGAAGATTAAAATCTATTTGCTTAATCACCGAAAGTTGTGATACAGCCTATTGATCACGTTGAGAATCACTCCACCAATAACTCTGATCCTTAAAGTTCCCCAAATACCTTGTTCCCACTCAGACGTCCGTGATGCTCTTCCTAAAAAGCCCTTTCCGCGCTTATCCATTTAAAGAAATTCTTGCTAAAGGGTAGTTTGCAGTTGCCAGTGAGCTCCTGAGGACCGAGCATTCTCCCATCCGTGTGGAAGCTAGTTGTGTGCCCGGCATCGATAAAGACTGACTCATAACCACCCTGTGTGGCAGAACACAACTGCCCTGCGGCTTTCCTAGACTGTCCTGGTAACAAGAGCAGATTACCATGGCTTTTCTCCTGTGGAGCTGCTGCTGGGTTTGAAATGCCAGCCAAGCACTTACCCACTGCTACCTCTGGTAGCAGGTGCTCGATTTTCCACACTCTCAGTCCACCCAAGTAACCACCCCAGGTCCAATCAAGAAAGCCTGGCCAATGAGTCTTGATTCCATAACACATATTCAAATTGTTGAAGAGTTTTTCCTTCAAACCAGAGACATGTTGACCTCCAACTTCTTGGTGATGTCACTTGGAGAGACAGTGAAGAAGGAAGCAGAGCTGATAAATAAAGGAGGCTATAAGTTGATTGTGCTGCCTCAGCACCTGGATTCAGCCATGCTTGAAATCCAAGTAAACCTATGAATTATTTGTTTATTGGAGCCAGGTTTAGTCACTTGCACACAAAATATATCCTGGCTAATATGTGCATCACAACAACCCCAGGGATTAACAGGGCATAGTATATAGTACACTTTCAATAAATATTAAATTCAATAAGTCTGTGGCAAGCCGAGGAAAGCTTGGGCCTCCAAAAGTACAATTACCATCACCTTATGCCTTTTGCGGGGGGACAATCTCCCAGGTGTTCTACTTTGACCCTCAGCAGTGTTGCAACATCATGTTGACTTCTCAGGAACTTGTACAAGGAGAAACCGATTGTCTTCCAACTTTTGGAAGAGCGCTTCTAATTAAAGCAATATTAAACAGTAATAGCAGTCTTACAGTTTTATGGCAATGCCCATGATCACATAAATAAGCATTTTATATCCAATTAGCATTTTATATTTATTCAACTCTAAAACAATCTAGCATTTTTATTAATCAAATAAAATACCATTTAATAGATATGGTTGTTTTAAGTTCTGAAATTAGATGCATATAAAATAGCACTATATCCAATTACGCGATAGATTGCCCCAAAGAACAATACATGCTTGGCAGGATTTCCATCAAGAGGACACCCATATTTATCTAAAAAAACTAAAACCAACATTTTCCAAAATTTAATCATTTACATAATATTTTCATGATTGCTGCTATAGCCATGTAACACCTGTACTATTCCTTCATGTTTCTTTAATAGACACATTTGTTCACTTAAATTATTTTATTTTATAAAGCAACCGAATGTCTCGATTGTGATATGCTAGTTATGCTTTAAGGTATTCAATAAAGACATAACTATTAACATAAAATTTTTATCTTTGAATCCACCTATTTCATCCGGAATGTCAACTAAAGATATGGCATATTGGAGGGAACCCATGCGAGTTAAATCATTCTATGAGAATTCCAAACCTACCCACCTGACCCCTTAGTAAGTCTCTCTGCGACACAAGGCATCTACCCGCTGAGCTAGAACACACCAGAGTGCTCCACCTTCACCTGCCCATCGTGAGCCTCCCTTCTCCAAGCACTTGGATATAAAAAATTCCGATCACTTTTTGCATGGTGGGTTACTCTTTGATCTTGCAGGATAATTTCACTGTAAGCAAAAGATGCACATTCTGAAGGTGTCAGACAATCTAACCCAGGGATATTCCAAGACCTTGGGACAAATACGAAAAGGACCCTTCCTAGAAGCACGTAGTAAGTGCCCAAGCCCGTGTGCATAGTTTACTGGAAAGCTGCTTCGTCTTTTTCTACATTGACCTAATGTTGCTTAAGGTACTTGTTCCTTCATTACTGGGTAATGTTTCATGGTAGTTAGCCTTGGTGGCATGGTGGGTTATGCACTGGACTGCTAATCACAAGGCCAGCGTTTGAATCCACCAGCTGCTCCTTGAGAGTAAGATGAGACTCTTTGCTCCCATAAGGATTGATAGCCTCAGAAACCCACAGGAGCAGTACTGCTCTGTCCTATACAGTTACTAGGACTCAGAAGAGACTCAATGGCAGTGAGTGTGATTTTTTGGAGGGTTTTAAGGACAGTCAGCTGGCTTTCTTTCACAGAATCTTATCATATATAATATATGTATCAAACTTTGTGACATTCGGCTACGACTTTTAGCACTAGAAATGTTCATGAATGGCATTAAAGAACACATGAATGACATTGTTGTAGGATATAAAGGAGGATTTCCATTCTAATAACTCTGAATGTTGACACAACAGCACAAAATAGTTGCCAAATGATTTGCAGACTTCCAATGCATGCAAACACCAGAAGCGGCCACAGGATGTGGACAAGACACGGATAGTTCAATCAGCTAAGGGGCAAGCAGTTTTTAGTTCACCCATCTTGCTTAGCTATAATGCAACTAACAAGAAGAAGGTAAACTGTTTCCAGATTGGTGGATATAGTTGCATTGTTTTCCAACTCTATGCCATATTTTTCCAACAGGCGGATTCCATTGGAGAGGATTGCATTGCTACTGGCCAGGAGTCTTTTGAAGACATGACATTGGGAAGCACCAGGCAGGGCAAGTGGAAGCCCGCAGTTGTGCGCTGTAGGAGATTTGCAGAACACTCGGGTGCAGAGCGGGAGCTTGCCAGTTGTCAGCACCCAGAATGCACTGAGGCTCAGTGAGGGCCTGTTGGCCAGATTGTCTCAATTCATTTGCACTCAGCTTTTAGAGTTAAGAAATCAGGGAGCCCAGGAACTGTCCACCCGGGCAGATTCCCCAGGAGAATAAAGCCTTCATCAAAAGCAGACAAGTAACCAGTTGTCCTGGAGTCAATCCCAACACTTGGTGGGCACCACCGAGTGTCCAAGGCCAGCTCAGCTCTGTGCTTGAGATCAGCGGCAGGGAGTGCACGGAGGTCATCCCGGGTCTTTCTGCAGGCCGACTGAAATGCCCAACCTCTAGGCTAACAGCCAAGGGTGTGACCTGTTTGTACCAGTCAAGGACTCCCTTACCTGTGTCATGGGGATGGGGTGGCAGGTAGAGCCAAAGCCTGTGCATGAAAGAGGGGTGAAGAATGGGAGACTCCAGTGGCAGGCCACGTGGGGGTAAGGGGTACAGCCGTGGGCAGAGGGCAGGGGCCCTCTGCCAGTGAGGAGAAGGCCATGCTGGATGATGCTCCAGAATGGAGGGAAGAGGGGAACCATAGCGCCGAGCTTGGGAGAAAATGAGCAGAAAAGGAAGCATGGGTCTATGGTGTGAGATGCCAAGGAAGAAGCTCCCCGTGCGGTGGTAAGGCAACACCCTTGGGGGCGGTAAAGCGGCCCGCAAGGCCCACACCAACCTAAGCTGGGCAGAAGAGGAGGGTACTGATCGTCTCCCACAGCAGAGCTGAAACGCCGGCGCACCCCAGACCCAACCCAGTCACTTTTCACCCTTGTGGGCTGGCTGGCTGTCAGCGTGCCTCCAAAAGCCGCCATGTACTCTGCAGAGTGAAGAGCAGACGAGAGGGGCTGTCCTGCAGGGGAGGGTCTTCCCTGCCCCAGTGAGGGCGAGGAGGGCTCCTTCCTCTTGTACTGCTGCCGAAATCAGGGACATGAATGGCAGACACCTGTCACAATTCTTCCTGGAGCTGACTGGGAATGACTGCCATGCAAATTCACCTGTATGACAAGCCTCAGGGAAGCCAACTCCCAGTATATTTGGGGGGTAGAATATTATCTGCTAAACCATCCAAACATCATCTGGTAAAAATATCCAAATCCAGGTAAGGTCCACCTACCAACAGTGAGCTTTATTAGCCCAGAGACAATACTTGCAAATAAAGTTGCATGGATTCATGAGAGGGGATAGAAGGGTGTGAACTCCCTCTGTTCACACCCCTGTGCCCTCTGTGTCCACGTGACTTTTTCTGCTTGAACATCCTCCCATCCCTCATTCCATACCTGCCCTCCCCTGGAGCCCTGCTAACCCCACACAGTAAGGCTCCCATGGGCTCCAGATGTCTGCCTACACACTACGAAATCTTTCAGGGCAAAGGTTGCACCCCATTCATCTTACACAGCAATGGACGCACAGCGGATGCTCAGTAAACATCAAATGGAAACAAAATACAAACGGATGCTGTGCAAGCATTGGGGGGAATGAACCAAGGAATCACCATATTGGGGGGATTCACCTCATTACATCAGTGTGTTGTTCTCAGTCAATGCACCAAGCTTAGGGCCATTGAGTCGATTTTGACTCATGGTGACCCTATTGGCCAGGGTAGAATTGCCCTTGTGGGTTTTCAAGGCTTAACTCTTTTAAGGGACTAGAAAGCCCCATCTCTATCCTGAGGAGTGGCTGGTGGTTTAGAACTGCAGATCTTGTGGATCACAGCCCAATGTGTAGCCACGATGCCACCAGGCCTTTGCCTTCAATACTGTCAAACTTGAAACCAGCTTAAATTTTACCATCTTAGTGAAGAGAGCACGGCTTGTTGGCCTTTTTCTTTTTTTCTTTGTTATTTATTTTTGACAAGTAAGCAGATGCCATCTATTTGGTGCAAGTATACTGTCTTATTGACTTATTTGAGTTTTACAAACTATCAAATACAAATGACCTAGAACTGTAACAATATAAAAAAATTAGCCTGTTACATAGACATCCCAGGCAATACAAGTGGAAAATGTAAGTAAACAAATAATGTTTGACAGTAATATATACAGTGCCAGGTATCATCTTAAAAGCAAATGTCAAAGAAAGTGTCTGCTACTGCTCTGAACCTGTTTCCGTCGGTTAAGAACAGCGTCCATGGCTTTCACTATCCTTGAGTTGATGCTGATACATAGAGACCCTACAGGGCAGGTAGAGCTGGCCCTGGGATTTTCCAAGACGCTAGCCCTTTACAGGAGTAGACGGCCTCTTCTCTGTCCTGTGGCGCAGCTGGTGGTTTCAACCGCCGACCTTGCAGTCAGCAGCTTGATGCATAACCTACTACACCACCAGGAGCCCCTAGAAGCAGGTGGAAAATAATTCTTCTCGCCAAAATTAACGGCGCACTATTTATAATTTAGGGACCAACTTTAGTAGAACCACAATCTTTTAAAATGACGCCTAAATCATCCTTCCGGGGATTTAGATTAAAAAGGCAGCAGTGTTGCTTCATGCCATTACTGTTTATACACACGCTTTGTAAGAAGGGTTCTTAAACTGCACGGCAACATTCAGGGCAGCCTGCTGTGCTGTTTCTAAGACCTGTAGGGAAAGGAACACTTTCAAAGAGATCAGACACTGTTTCAAATCGTTGGCATATATTTTTTTTAATCTCTTAGACAGTGTGTTATTTGTTTGCTTGCTGTCTCACTTATTTTTGTTGGATAATGAGAATTGTATTGTCTATAAGCACACACATAGCAAAACATTTGCCATTTCAAGATTTTTTACATATACTATTCAGCGGTATGAAATATCTTCATTGTGTTGGACATGAATCACCACTACCCATTTCCAATTTTTTAATCACTTTTAACAGAAGCCCAGCAGCCCATAAACACTGACCATCTCTTCCCCCCACCCTTAGAACCGCTAACAAACACTGGTCTTTTCACATTGGCCTTATGCTTACGTGGAAACATACGTCATTTACCTTTCTGTGCCTGATTTCCCTGAGCCAACGTTTTCAAGGTTTGGCGACTCATCGATATCAAAAAACTTTGGTACAGCAAATAACTTTAGCAAGAAAGGGAACAAACAACCTAAACATCGAGAAAATATTGAGGAGGAATATTTAGATTGAGAAGATAGATAGATAGATTTAGATATTAAACAATATGAACATATATAACCAAGAAGAGTTCCTAAACTTAACAGCAAAATATGCAAAGAGATTTTAAACAAAACAGCAAAACAACAAGAAATGTTAAATGGGCAAGGGACTAGAACAGCCACTTTATCAGGAAGATACATACACAAATAATCAATGAGTGCATGAAAAGCAATTTGTCAGTAGGGAAATACCAATAGACATCATGAAGTACCATCTCACCCCACTGAGGTGGAATTCCTGAGCACGTCATTGTGCTCAGACAACCTTGAACGAGGATCAAGATGCAGTGATGAGAACAGAACAAGGGAACACTTTTTTAAAGTTGTGTGACAGGGTGGTGTGCTCTCCCCATACCACACACACATGTGTGTGCTGAGAAAATCATCAGAGAAGTTGGATTATATGAAGACGAATGTGGCACCAGGATGGGAGGAAGGTTTATTAACAACCTGTGAGATGCAGATGACACACCTTGCTTGCTGAAAGGGAGGAGGACCTGAAGAAGTGGCTGATGAAGATCCAGGATTGTAGCCTTCAGTATGGATTGTAATGTATGACTCAATATAAAGATGACCAAAATCCTCATAACTGGACCAATAGATAACATCCTGATAAATGTAGAAAAAGGTAGAAGTTGTCAAGGATTTTGTCTTGCTTGCATCCGCAATTGATGCTCATGAAGCAAGAGTTGAGAAATCAAGACTTGTTGCGTTAGGTAAATCTGCTGCACAAGGCCTCTTTTAAGTATTGAAAATCAAGGATGTTACTTTGAGGACTCAGGTGTCTACGTTAGTCTGGGTAGACTAGAGAAACAAATTCATAGAGACTCATATGTGTATAAGAAAGAGCTTTATATACAAGAGCAGTTCACTAAGGAGAAGACATCCCAGGCCAGTCCAGATCAAGTCCATAAATCCAATATTAGCCCATATTTCTGATACCAATCTAGAAAGTCCTCTTCAGACTCATGAAACACATGCAATGACATCAAATGCAGGAAGATCACAGGCCAGTGAGTGGGAAGTCTTGTGGATTCAGTGGCTTTGTAAGCATCTTAGTGCTGGCAGGGGTCTCCATGTGGCTTCTCCAGCTCCCAGGGCTGCATCAGGGAAGGTCCATGTGGCTTCTCCTCAAGGATGCCTCAAAGGGAGTAAACTGAGAAAGCAAGCATCTCCCACCTCCAAGGAGGAATACAGGAGTTCCCAGAATCCTCAGGAGAAGGCCATGCCCACACAGAGGTCTCATTGGCTATACCCTGGTTGACAGGTGAGATAGTTTATTGTGCCAGCCTGGCCGATAAACACAAATGGGATTAACTGAAGGGCAGAGAGATAAATGGCTTGGTGAGCCTCGTCTTTCTTGTCTCTCGCTCTTTGATCATCGGACCAGTGTGCGGCTGCTTTGCTTGTTCTGTGCCTCAATTTACAGGCTATAGTACTTGTGGGATGCCTAGCCTGTGAACTGTGGCGCTGTAAGTTGAGGTCCCTTTAAGACATCTCTGGAGCTAGGGACTGGTGGTTGGTGACCTGGCTGACAGTTGGTGACCTGCCTTGCTGTGTTGTGCTGTGCTGAGACAGCCTAGCTCTCTCTATATATAGAGGAAGACCTGGCAGCAGACTAGACTTGAAGGACTGCTAGTGTCTCACAACTCTCTCTCACAGGAGTGAGTTGCACTGAGCCATTTGTACTGCTTTATAATTTAACTGTTCATTTCTTGTATTATATATTTTTCTGTATATAATTTAACAGTTCATTAGTTACATATCTAATCATCTTTATAAATAAATATATTAAATTATCAGCAATTTGGCTTTATCTCTCTAGAGAACCCTGCCTAACACAACAGGCTAGACTCCACCCCTACAGACTTAATCCTCAAATTGACACCAGGTTATGTAACCACCACAGTGTCCTTCACCCAAGCCAGGGTATTTTCTATTGCATCCTACGCATGTGGAAGTTGGATATTGACTAGGGAAAACCAAAGAGGAATCTATGCCTTTGAACGACGGTGCTGGCAAAGAAAAGTCCCGTGGATGAGCAGAAGAACAAACCCATCGGTCTTTGAAGAAGTGCAGCCGGAATGCTCCTCAGAGCTTAGGATAGGGAGACTTTGTCTCAAGTACTTGGACAGGTCAGGAGAGACCAGTCTGTAGAGAAGGACATCATGCTTGGTAAAGTAGAAGGGCGACGGCAACAAAGAAGGCCCTCGACAAGACGGATTCGCACAGTGGCCGAAACAATGGCTCAGACCTGAGGATGCTGTGAGCAGGGTGCAGGCCTGGGCAGTATTTCCGCCTGTTGTACCCAGGGTCGCAATGAGTTGAAGCCAACTTGGTGGCACCTAACAGCAACAAGATGGCTATGACCAAAAAGATATTTTTAAGGTAAAATAAAGCAAAAGCCAAATACCCAGAAAACAATAGGAAAACATGGAGAAAATGCCAACCTTCACCCTTCATCAGTGAGATTATCAAATGGTACAACACGATGGGAACAGTTGGCACTTCTTCTTCAATAAGGTGAACATGAACCTACCACATACCACAGATCTGGCCATTCTACTCCTCAACAGATACACAGAATAGTTAAGAGCAGAAATACAAACAGATGTGTCTACAGATGTTCGATGCAGCACTAGTCATCAGAGCCAAAGGTAGAAAGAATCTAAACCACTTCAGCAGGAAAACAATGGGTAAACAGGTGTAGCTCGCACTTGTAGTAGACTCTTACTCTGCCAGCAGAAATACGATTTGTTTTTTATTGCGTGGAAATTTAAAGGCAGAGTCCAATTGGGACCAGTCAGGTGAAAGAAATGTTTGCAACCCTGGCCCATAGCTCTAAATCAGAAAGTTCCAGAGAAGAAAAATGCAAGAAGGGAGGGCAGGAGCAAAGTCAGCTCCATCCCCTTGCCCTGCAAATGTCTCTAGTTCTATTTCTTTTAATTTTAATAAAATATTTCATTGGGGGCTCTTACAGCTCTTGTAACAATCCATCCTTCAATTGTAATGCCTCTAACTCTGGAAGCAGCATTCTCATTCAAGTCTATTCAGGAAATATCCATTTTAAAATACCTGTCAAACCAGAGACGCTGGGAAAAGAGCCTCTACTTTTCTAGAGCGTCCTCTGCTGCCGGGAACCCCGATGGACCCTCTCATTCCCTGTGTGAACCACTTTCCTCTCCCCCATCCTCACTGTGATTCAGAGTGACACCTGCAAGGGTTCTGGAGTTGGTGAGAGGTTTCTAAGAAGAAAATCAAAAGCAAGCTATTTAAATTATAAGTCCCTGCAGCTCAACCCATCAGGGACTACTGTGACTAACATTTCCCCCAAGGCGTGCGGTTTGGTTTGTGCTGAGGTGTCTGACACCCTCCACGTACTCTCACCAGGAGGGTCAGAGACTCTGGAGAGAGAAGACCTGGAAACCTGTGTCTTAGATGGCAAATCCCACTGCCAGTTACAACAGCCTTGGGCTGTGTGTTGATTTTCAGCAAGAGATCGCTCCAAGGAAGTGCTTTATTTTCCCAGCAAGTCTCCCCCTTACCTAGAAAACAGAAGCCCAAACCGGCAGCATAATGGCAGGTGAGAAAGCTGAGACTACTGGCAGGTCAGGCCGAGGGTTGGGACTGATGAGCTCAGGGAGCTGTGCCACAGCTCTGCTTGCACTTTGCATGTTGCCGAGTGAGCAGCAAGGCTCACATCGTGGAATGCACTGGCCACCAACAGTCGCCACAGCCATCAACAAGCCTGCACAGATACCTGTCAGCCAATCAGTAGGGGCTTCCAGGCAGAGCTTGTTGTTAGCCCACCAGCTACCTTCGTGCAATCAGGGTAAAGCACACCATCTAGGTAGAGGATCCTTCAGCCAAGGCAAACAGAGCGTGGCTAGGTCTCTACCTGATGGAGGTCACTGCCGTACAACTCTGCCACCTCTCCGTGAAGGCTGAGCGAACACCCATCAGTGCCCCGGGGCTCTGGCTACCCGGCTATGTGGAGTGGCAGCATCTATAGTACCTCCATGTCAGTGCAGCCCGGCCCCACTGGCCGTGCAGCTCCACATCCTGTGACACAGACTCAGTCCCTGTAAAAGGTGGATGACAATCCCACCTTCCTTATATGCACATGGGAGGTTCATGAGCTGATCCATGACCCTACCACATTCAAAATCAATCTGCACAAACTCTGCCAATACCAGGGTGTCCAGATAGACGGCGTTTGTGAGCCAACCACCTTACGATCTTGAAATGAAGGGGCAGCCAGTGAACCAGCCATGACTGTGGTTTCTATGCCTTTGCTTATGTGAGGCTCCAGGGCCAGGAAGAGCAGGGATTTTCATAGGCACTTAAAAACGAGGCAGCCATGGGACTCTTGGGTACTAATGACAGAGCAACCCCAGCTCAAGCACAGGAAGCCCTCGATGTAAAGAACTGGTCACCTCTTTTCCAGCCCCTTCTACATGCCTACCATATCAACTAACACACCCGAGAATGATCAGCCTAACCTGAGAATGTCCATTCCATCCATCTCTCCAGCCAAGTCTTACTAGGGAGCTGTTCCGTGTGATCCACAGTGCCACTTGTACCCGAAATTGGAAATAGGGGGCAATACACACACAGAGCAAGTCCTGGAGTGAAATCAGGTGTGATGATCCATATGAAGGGGCAGCACACACCAGGCCAAGTCCCGATATCATGGGCCAAGGCCAGAGCCCCAGGGAAGTGGTCCTGAAGATGAAGCGGGCAAAGGAACTGCTGCCTATGGCAAGAGGGCAGCCAGCTTCAGAGGCTTGATTCACCTCCTCTTTAAAACACAAATCTCTTGATTTAATGAACAAGAAAAAGCTTAATATCAAAGAGTAATTGTATATTAAGTAAGCATCCCAGCCCAGTCCAGACCAAGTCCATAAGTCCGATATTAGTCCATAAGTCCTATAGTAGTCCATAAACCTCTCTTCAGACTCACACGGTACATTTTTAAAAAACATTTGATTGGGGGCTTATAAAACTCTTATCATAATCTATACATACATCCATATTGTGTCAAGCACATTTGTTGTCATCATCATTTTCAAAACATTTTCTTTCTACTTGAGCCCTTGTTATCAGCTCTTCATTTTCCCCCTCCCTCCCCCACCCTCCTTCCCTCATTAACCCTTGATAATTTATAAATTATTATTATTTTTTCATGTCTTACACAGACTGATGTCTCCCTTCACCCACTTTTTTTGTTGTCCATCCCTCTGGAAGGGGGTTCTATGTAGATCATTATGATCGGTTCCCTCTCTCCCCCCACCTTCCCCTTACCCTTCTGGTATCACTACTCTCAATATTGGTCCTGAGGGGTTTATCTGTCCTGGATTCCCTGTGTGTCCAGATCGTATCCGTACCTGTGTACATGCTCCGGACTTGCAGGATTTGTAAGGTAGAATTGGGGTCATGATAGTGGGGCGGGAGGGAGGTGGAAGCACTCAAGAACTAGAGGACAGTTGTATGCTTCATTAATGCTATACTGCACCCTGACTGGCTCAGCTCCTCTGTGAGACCCTTCTGTAAGGGGATGTCAAGTTGCCTACAGATAGGCTTTGGGTCTCCACTCTGTACTCCCCCTCATTCACAATGATATGATTTTTTTTGTTCTTTGATGCCTGATACCTGATCCCTTCGACACCTCGTGATTACACAGACTGGCGTGCTTCTCCCGTGTGGGCTTTGTTGCTTCTCAGCTAGATGGCCGCTTGTTTGTCTTCAAGCTTCAGCCTTCGTGTGTGCTTCAGTAGTTCCTCTCGGTTATATTGCCCTTGATCAAGTCCTACCAGACCTCCTACACTCTCCTCGACATCGATTTTAGATCACTTGTTCTCTTCTCCCTAGGTTATGATGCAAAATGCAGGAAGATTATAGGCTGGTGGGTCCAAAGTCTAGTGGATCCAGGGGAGGGGGAAGCATGTCAGAACTGGCGTGGGTCTCCATGCGGCTCCTCCAGTTCCCAGAGTGGAGCTCTTCAACAGCACGATGAGGCAGAGATGAGGCAGAGAGAGGACTGTGCTGTGATTTCTGATTTTTAATAATATCAGCAACACCAGTACACTGTAGCAAGTACGGAGAACAAACATAAAATGAACTAAGCACCACCCAGAATGCCGCCATCCAGAAGTGATGGCCCATCTCTTTCCTTATAGATGGACAGATGCTTCTTTTAAAAAGGGCATCTGATTGTTGATGACATTTGTCATCTTGCTTTGTTAGCTGGCCCTACAATCCTGGGCATTTCGTCATGGTATCACATGTCCTCTGGACACTTGATTACTCAGTGGCTGTGCACTCCCCGTCACAGAAATGTCTCATCATTTAGTTCAGTGGTTCTCAACCTGCCTAGTGCCGCCACCCTTTCATACAGTTCCTCATGTTAGGGTGCCCCCCAACCATCAAATTATTTTTGTTGCTACTTCATAATTATAAATTTGCTACTGTTGTGAATTGAGCAACTCCTGTGAAAGGGTCATTTGATCCCCAAAGGGGCCACAACCCACAGGTTGAGAACTGCTGATTTAGTTCATCATTCCCAAAGTGCTAGATATTTAGTTATATCTAGTTTTTCCTGTTATGAATCACCCACAATTACCATCATAAATGTAAATGTTTGCCCACTTCTCACACTCTTTCCTTAGAGTACAACCCACTGCTTTATCTACTGAATCCAGGACTATATACATTTTATAAAGATGTTTGGCACGTACTGCCAAAGCGCTCTCACAACAGCAGTTTATAAGGACCCAGCCCTGGGCCTAGCCATCACTCAGTATCTTTTAAAATTCTGTAAGCAGAAAAGAAAATTATCTCATGCTTTCATTTTCCATCAACTGAATTATAAAATAAACTTGACTCTCCAAGAGATACAGGAACTGAAATCATTGAAGGGCCCTTGCCTTCTCAGGAAGGATATGCACAGGGAAGCTTTTAATTGCAGCCATCAAGCTAGATAGGCATGTAGAATATCTTCTTAAGCCAGAGAGGGTGGATAAAGACAGAGCTGAGGGTGATTGAGAAAGCACTCCTCCTGTAGACACATACCGACTCTGCCTCTCAGACATCACTGCCATCTTTCAAATAGGACCCTGTAAGACCACCCACCGCTACGTCCTCAGTGTGCCAATGGATGCTGTGGACACACCTGCTCCTGTAATGCCCTGAGCTCTGACGCTAGAGCTGAGTTAACCTACTGGAGAACAGAGGAGAAGAAAGAGCTCTCCATCAGCCAAATGCCTGAGCTGAGCACACACAACAATCCAGGAACCTAAAAGTCCCAAAAGAAAAGTGGGTCTGGGTGCTCCCACATTTCACCAGACAGTAAAGAATGCTTTATGTAAGGTCTGGAGATGCTGATTGTAAAGAGAGCAAACCAGAGACCCTTCTACTGGTTGTGACAGAGAGTTTAATGTCCTTCACAAGAGGAGGGCTGCAGGGATGGGTGGAAGGAGCCTCCTCCCCACAGCACAGGCAGTTCCTTGTCAAGTGACGGAGAGTAGGGGCAGGGAGGGGCACACATTTGCAGGCCAGCCAGCAGCAAAGGGTGAGGAGCCCAACACTGCCATTTCTATTAGGCAAAACACCAACCCTGTCTGATTCCCCTGATTGCTCAAGGGGCTAGTGAGAAAATTAATGAGATAATCAAGCAAAATATATTATACAGCAGAAGACATATACTAAAAGCATATAATAAGGAGTCACTTTTATTATCAGTGACTACAAGAGTGATCCAGAACAAAAACCTTTATGCAAATGCAATAATGTGCTTTAAAGTTCCCACTGTCTTCTGGAGCTTGCTTCATAGATTCAGGTCTTTCTCTAAAACCCAGACACATCATATGATCATCAATATGACTCAACAATTTTGTAAAAGCAAATATGTGCCGTCTCCTCCCACCCCCACCCCCAGGGTAAAGATGGCCTGAGACGAGAGGGGAGGTCTGGAGTACTCCGCAGCGTCAAACACAATGAATGAATGAACGAATGAATGAATGAATGAACGCGAGTCCAACCCTGCTGGGACAAGGAGGATTTTGTGTGCACGTCCCAACGTGATAGACTCTAGTCTTGTGTGGCTATTTAAATTTACATTCATGCGATGAATAAAGTTCAAAACGCATTCCCTCTGTCACACAAGCCACATTGCGAGCCTGCACAGGGCTGCTGGGCCAAGCACATCATCCCACTGGTGTGCTGTGCGCTGGTGCACAGCACAAACTGGAGCATGCTGCCACCATGCCTTAAGTCCATCCATCAAGGGGATCTCAGTCGCCAAGACTCCATTGACTTCCTTTCTTCGACTTTATCCCCAAAATTCTGCATTAAAATAAGCTCGGTTTAGTGCTAGTTACCAATCTGTCTAAGCAGTGAGTCCTCTATCCCGAAAAGGAAATGTACAGAAGACACAGCGTTTTGCATCCAGATGAGAGTTTCGGGATGTATGCATCCAAAGACTGCAGGTTCGGAACCTCCTTTTAAGATAACAGCCCAAATGGCCCGCCGATCCCTTGGTTGTGATGAAGCTGAGAGAAATGGTTAAAAGGTTTTGTGCATACACAAAGTTCAAATACTCACTCTGTTTCACATCACTTTATTTCGGGCTTATCTTATTTCCACCTCAGGAAAAAATCGGTCAAACTCTTCAGTTCGAGGCTCAGTCTACACTGCCCTCCCCTCATGGGCCTTGTAGATCACAATGGAGTTGAATTTCGGATAGAGTATCATGGGCTATCGCACGAAGGTTTTAAGAGGGAATTATATGATCTGAT
>NW_022103913.1:6990051-7002103 GCF_000313985.2 Echinops telfairi
ACAATGAAATAAAGACATGACTCAGTGGGGGCTGGCTGTGCAGCAGGAATTTCGGAGTGTGTCCAAGCAGAAACTGCAAGGCCAGTCATCGCTGAAGCAGTGGCAGATCACATGTCCTTGCACTTGGCTGCAGCAATTGAGAAGGGAGAAGAGGGGAAACCTGGCTCTTATTTTGGAGGGGAAGCAGATGGAATCATAACTGGTTTACATGTCATGGGTAAAGAAAAAGCCTTTTGGGGGTGTTTGCTTTGTTTTGATTTTGCTGGAGCAATCGGGTGAAAAGCAAGAGTTTCTGGGGATTCGGATGGGCAATAGGGGAGACAGCATTGCTTTGACCTTTAAGATACTCATCTGGGGCCCAAGTGAAAATACCAAGTAGGCAATTGGATACACATGGCTGCAGTTGGAGGGCGAACTTCTGGATGTTTTCCCCTTACAGACAGTATTTAAAACACCTCCTGACAGGACGGAATGGGATGGGATGGATCACAGAGGGACCCTGGACAGATGAAAGGCAATCAGGAGCAGGTTGTGAGGAAGGTAGGCGAAACACAGAGGCTGGGGTTTTTAGAAGTTATGAGGGAGTGGTGTTTCAGGGGAAGAAAAGGGTGTGGTCAACTACATTAACTTTTGAGGATCGGTCTTCTAATATAAGAGAGAGGAAGGGTCGTTGAGCTGGGTCTGAGTAAGGAAGTCTCGTGCCTGTGGTTACAGAAACCAACTGGGGAGCAAGAACCCATCTCTTTCCGATATGCTTGCCTCCGGTGAGGCAGTCTTTTTGCTGACACTCGGCTTCTGAGAACACTGACCACTCCAGCGTCCGTGGTCATGGACCAGCCTGGAGAATAGTTACTGGAGTCGGAGCACCGTCCCTGGACAAGACTAAACTGTCCTATTCTCCTGGTTGTCGCTGTGCGCCACTGAGTCAAAGTGGCGGCTGGGTTCAAACCACTGACCTTTTGGTTAGCAGCCAAACACCAACTGGAGGCACCATGAAACAGCCTCTCGTGACCCCCTAGTCTCCACTGGTCTCTCAAATGTATCTCTCCACAGATCCCCTCTGCTCTCTCACGCTGCCCCTATGCTGAGTCCTTTCAACCACACGGTCTTTCATATATAACTCTCATTGCTGGTTTGATTAAAGATATGAATCAATTTTTTGACTTCAAAATGTTTTGCTTTGGGTTCTGGGAAAGAATTAGGGGAAAACTGTAATGAACAGAGAACATTTGGGGTAGCTAAATCAAATTACAAATTATTATGAGATAGTAGTGTCTATACATTTATCCTTTAGAAGTCATTTGCGCTTCTGAATTTTAATGGCATGACTTAAGAACAACAAGAGCTCTCTGCTGCTGAGTGGGTCCCAAGGCCTCGTGGCCCTGGACAGCAGGGCAGAGCTTCCCTGGGAGGGGAGGGGTGGAGGCGGGGGGCTTCGCGGTTGTAAGTCATTTCAGAAGCATAACAGCACAGCTTTCTCTCGTGGGGCAATTGGTTCGTTAGAAGGCTAAACTTTTGTTCAGCACGCAGGCACTGAACCACTGAGTGGCCATACTGTTTTCATGTTATTACAAATATGGAACATAATAACATGCTATGAACTTGGTATGTGAACCATGTGAACTATAATGTGAACCATTTTTCACAAAATGAAATATGTATAGATTCTAACTAATCTGAAATTAAATTTTCAAAATATACTTAAAAGTACACATTAAACTCTAATATAGGTTAAAACCACGGCATAGTGAAAGGAAAATGGCACATTGATTCCCCCAAGAAATTGAAATCTCGTGATGATGTAAGAATTAATACACATGGGCTTTACACATCTACCAAGGCAAGTCAAAAAGTATCGCTATAAAATAATAAAAGCCTTATTAAACAAAAATACCAGCGTGGAAAGTGATTCTTTCTCAACATGCCCTCTATCTAGGTCTATCCACGTGTGAAGGTGCTACTTCCACCTCGCTGACCCTGTCTTGAAGATGCCGCGCTCGGCCCTTTGAACCAGAGCAAACGCAGCAGCTTGGGCACGCCGGGTTCCTGGCTTTGAGTTTGAGGCACGGAACAGACGTCCAAAGGCACAAGATGTGGCTGGCTTGGGTGAATTCCCCAACAAGAGTCCAGTAGGGTAGCTATCGCGGGCCTGGAGAATGAGCGCACGCGTCATCGCGATGAAGAGGGAACGAAATTCCTTTGTGCAGCTTTCCCGGCCTTTTTCGGATCAATCTATTTTCCATTTTCTTGAAACGTCTTCATAATAACCCTGCGTCCTCTGAGGACATGTGCCTCAGACTCCGTTTGCAGTCACCACAAGCAGTTGTCATGACCTGATCTGATTCTTCTGCCTTAAATGTAACTGACCCAGTAGAACCCTGCAAAAGACACTCTTTGGATTGGACTTTTTTTAAGTACCTTAATGTGATCAAGGGTAGCAAGACTAAAAGGATCCCTGGTGGTGTAGTAGGATACTCAGTGAGCTTCAAGCCACAAGGGCCACAGTTCAAACCCATCAGGACCTCTGTGAGAGAAAGATGAGGCTTTCTGCTTCTGTAAAGGTTTACAGCCTTGACCACTCACGGGGCGCTTCTGCTCTGTGCCATGATAAATAAACAGATACCTCACTGCCATTGAGTCAATTCTGACCTACAGTGACCCTGCAGGACAAAACAGTACACCCCATGGATTTCACAGACTGGAATTCTCTTCAGGAACAGAAAGGCTCCTCCTTCTCCCATGGAGCAGCTGTTGGTTTCGAGCTGCTGCCCTGGCCTGGCCGTGAGCAGCCCAGCTTGTAATGACTCCACCACCAGGGCTCCATGGAGTAGGCTGGAGGGCAGGGAGTTTGAGTTTCCAACCAAGTGTATTGTTGGCAGCCACCCAGTAAGCACCAGGCCAAGCCTACGGATGTTTTGTTTGGGATAACCCCATGATACACAGACTGGAACCCTAGTAGGAATATCTTTAGCTTATCCTCCTATGTCTATTCTTCACTTGGCAACAAGGTTCAGTTTCAAAGGCCAGAGCATTGTATAAAACTGGCATCCTGCAAAAATGGAAGATGAACACATCAGATCACACAATTGAGGATGACTATGACATTACATGGCTGACAAAGGACATCGTGACATAGCTGCCAAACCACTGAGAACCTTGGCTCAGCAAAGCTGGCTCATAACCTTAACCATCACAGGCAGCAGTACTGTGATGCAGCATCTCAGTGTTCATTACTGCCAGATGTACATCGTTAGTGGCCAAATAGTCAGCTAGTAGATTTGTTACTATAGTCATAAATGTGAAATGTCAGATAATGAGATAAGTGAGGTGTCGGTGTAATTTTATTTTTAGTACTCCAATGGATAGCAGTTTTCGTAATATGAAACTACTTCTCTAGTCCCCAAAGTTCATAATCTAATGACAGACAGATTTGCAGGGCTGTTACGTTAAAACGGGGGCTTACTTCAAGACCTTGGAGTAAATGCATGAAGCGAGTCACAATAGTAAACTAAGGGAAAAACTCATTTCTCTCCTAGGAGTGCTTCTGGCATATTTCTCCAGATGTGACCTGCAGCTGGAAATTTCTTTTCCAATTAAGATGTTAATGTGGTTAGGTCATATGACATCAGATAAAAACCATCTTTCCTATCTTTTATTTTTTCCCCAGCCCACTCTTTGTAAACAAATTTCTGCATGAGTTGCTGCTTATTAAGCAACACCCATGTAATCAAATCTCACTGATCAAAACACACGGATCTAGCATGCCACAACCCGCCCCGTTATGGAAAGAGACGAAGGGGCGCGTGGAGGGCCAGACTGCACATAGGCACGATTTGTTGCTCCTGCTTTGGAGGCAGGCTCACGTAGGAAACCCTGGGGCGCAATCTTAAAGACATGTAAAAATATGGGTACGTAAAGTGATATGCAAAGGCTCATCTCCATGTTAGCTTGTCGCACTGGTTTCCACTCATTTGATGTCTTCTTTATGATGGCCTTCTTGTGGGCACGCTTCTTCTGCACGGGCCAGATACATCGAGAGCTGGTTTAGATTTTACCAGTTGCTGTCCAGTCGGTTCTGACTCCTAGCAACCCGAGTAGCATGGTGCCCCCAGGGACACTGCCACGGCGTGAGTTTGGGGAGAGTACCACACCTTTCTTCTGAGGCACTTCCAGGTGAACCCGAGCCACCAATCCTGTGGTTAGCACCCAAGCGCATTCACCCTGTGCGCGGCCTGCGGGCTTGGAGAAGGGGTGTTCGCAGTAGTGCAGTGGCGGCGGCGGGGGGCCCTCTTCTCGGGAACAGCTGGGGCTCTGGACCCCCACTCTCCGGGGGCCAGGGAGGCAGAATCACCATGGCCCTGCCTAGTCGAGCAACTCTCTCAGACCCACGAACACTTGCAAGTGAGAGGTGCCAAAGAAAGGACCTTTGAGCACCCCAAACTATTCACATTCAGGAGAATTAAAACCCTACAGGAACATTGTCATATCAAATGCTTTACATTCACTTAAGGGCCAAGGAGAATTTCATAGCCAAAACCAAAATCTTTAAGATGTCTGAATATTAATATGATACCCTGGCTAACCTTCAAAAGGATAAATATCTTCTAAAATTTAACAACAAAAAGCCATCTCTCCAAAATAAATGTAATTGCATCATGTGGTAAGTTCATCTGGCCGACTGCAATTAAAAATAAGTCAATCACAAATATGAAATATAAAAATTCAACCAAAGGCAAACACATAGATAGACAATAAATTAGTATCATTTTTAATTTGTAATGAACACTTAATCTGCTTCATTTGTCCACAATGCATTTGGCTTCTCCTAAATGGCACAAATAAACAAACAACCAAGTATTGGCCAAAATAGCAAGGCTCTTATCTCTCAAACCTATTCAACCGACAAAGAAAAACCAAAACACGTCACTGCCATCAAGTTGATTCTGGCTCACAGCGACCTTACAGGACTGAGCAGAACTCGCACTGTGGGCTTGTGGGACTGTCGCTTTATACCAGAGTCGAAACCTCAGTTTTTTCCTATGGAGCAGTGGGTGGTTTTGAACCGCTTACATTGGGGCTAGCCCACTAAGCCACCAGAGCTCCCTAATAGAGAGAAGGGAACACATAAACCCGGGCATCCCTCCCACCCAGCTGTGACTGAAAACTACGGACAGAAACAGTCAGCAAGAGAGGGAGGGGCCAGAGCAGCCTCAGGGAAACCCAGGAATGGAGACAGAATGGTCCTCACCACCGGGTACCCAGACTTTAGTCCACCTTCTCACTTGTTCATCTTGAAATGAAAAGCCCAGGGAGAGAACGGTTCCCAGAGCCACGGCGTGGCCAAGTCAACGTGGATAACTGCAGAAGAGCAAACGTTTTCTTGGAAAAGGCAACCACCTCACTTCGCAGAGGACCCAATCAGTTTTATAGAGCTAATTGAGATTGATTCGGCAAATGCAGGGACACACTTTGGAAGCCTGAACTCTTTTTGTTCCTTTGATTTAGTCTGCCTAACCTCTCTAACCGTTTAATTCTAATTAGATAGAGGCAGAAAATTGAGCTGGCAGGAATGGCCATTGACATTTAGTTAATGTCTGGCATTCCATTTCTCAGAAAAGAAAGTTCAAGTACTGGAAGCTTGGCATATTAAAGCGTATTCAACAATAAAAGTTTTACCAGGGCCTATATTGTCAAAAGACAATGATGCCAAAGTAGGCTTATATTATTCTTAATTTTACGTAGTTTATTTTTGCTCCTCCAAATAACGTAAAAACTGAACACGACATCCCATCTGTGTCCCCACTGCCCAGAACAGAGCTTACAAAGCATAGACTGCTGAAACATAGTCATAAACTATCAGCACACGCTCACAAACGACAATTTGGGGCTGGGGTAGTGCACTCCCCACGCACACGGCAAAAACAACACTTTCCACAAAGCTGAGAGAAAAGACATACATGGGGAAAACGCCGAGTGTGCTTTGATTGTCCCAGCCACACCCACACAGGAAGCCTTCCTGACTGCAGGAAGATGCCTGCCCCACCCTTTGCAAGTACCACTGAGTCCAGCCATCGAGGTGACTGGCACAATGCAGCATTGAAGGTGCAGTAAACCTCAGCAACTCCAGCAGAGTCAGTAACGGCCACTCCCAGGGGTCACATACCTCTCCATGGGTGTGACAAGCCGGATGCAGGCATAGTTGGGAGGTCTCTGTGTCCTGTGGAACCCAGCATGGTGCTATGCCCAAGATGAGGACTCATTTCACCCACTTGACCAGACAACAACTAGCTACCAAGTGCCTACTCTATGCCAGGCAGTGTTGAAGGGTGGCAGATGTATCTGGGAGTCAAAATGAACATGTCCTTTGTGCATCTACGTATTATTTCTATTGTGGCAAATGGATGCAACAAAGTACCTGCTGTCTCAATGCCCTTCACATGCACAATGCAGGGGCATGACTTATGTTATCGTGTTGCTCAGCCATTACCACTCAGCCGGGAATGCACTACTGACTGTGTGTGCAAGCTACAGCTCGGGTGAGTTGTGATAAATGAAGGAAGACAGGCACAAAAGGCCACACTTTGTATGATTCCATTTATATGAAATGTCTGGAATAAGCAAACCCATGCACACACAAAGTAGATTAGTGGTTGCCAAGGGAATGGAGGAGGGGGGATGAGGAGTGACTACTAACGGGCACTGGGTTACTTTTGGGGTAAGGCCCCCTAGCTTTGTAAATATAATAAAGACAACTGAATTGTACACTTTAAAGGGGTGAGTTGTACTATATGTGAATTATCCCTTAATTAACAAGGGCAAGTCCCTGCTCTGGTGGATAACATAATCTGCAGAGGATGACAGCAAAGACATCAACACGTGAAGCAGACTCATGGAAAAGGTCCATGATCTTTCCATTCTATGATTCCGTGAGCACGTGTCAGAGCCCTGGGACATAATGGCAAGTGCGACGCAAACAGAAAGCAGGAGCAGGGCATGGGCAACGACGCACAAGGGCAGAGGACACAGTTTGAAGGAGGGGAGTCAGGGCAGGCCTTCCTGGTGTGCTGACATTTGAGAGGCTTAAATGGACTGTGGGAAGGACACATGGATACGTGGGGGGCTACCCTTCAGAGAACCACGAGTGGGAAGGGCCTGAGGCAGGAGTATATGTGAAGTGGCCCAGGAACTGTAATCAATATCATGGAAGTGTGGCTAAAGGTTAGAAAGCTAGAGGCAGAACGACAAGGAAAGGCCAGAAAGGTAGCCGACAGATTGCGGAAATCCTGGGTAAACATCACGAGAGTTTGGGATGATGCAGCACCAGGTGCCTTCAGAAGCCATACAGTCAGAGCATGAAATGATGGGCTTTTCTTTTCCAACTACCAGGGCCCCAGGTGAGAGCCGAGGCCGTGTTCTAGAGACAGCCACCGTCAGAGAGGTGCTAGTGGCCTGGGCTGGGACATTGGCTGCACGGAGGTGTGGACAGACTCGGCGTGTATTTTTCAAGTAGAATCCCTCCAGAATTCCAGATGAATTTAATGTGACAGGGGAGAGAAAGGTCAGAGTCAAAGGTGACTACAAGGCTTACGGCCTGAACAAGTCAGTGAATAGACATGCATTGACTTGGGTGGGGTGGAACACTGGTGGCAGAAGAGGTTTATGAATGAAAACAAGAGCTCAGTTCGGAAAAACCATACCCAAGGTGAATTGGAGGGGGCCTGGGGGATTGGCGTGGAGTGGAGACCCAATGCCCATCTGTAGACAATTGGACATCCCCTCACAGAGAGGTCACAGGGGAGAGATGAGCCAGTCAGGGTGCAGTATAGCACCGATGAAACACACAACTTTCCTCTAGTTTTTGTTGCTTCCTTCCTCCCACTATCATGACCTCAATTCTACCTTACAAATTGGATTAGACCAGACATGCATGCTGCTACAGACAAGAGCCCGCAACACAGGGAATCCAGGATAGATCAACCCCTCGGGGTCAACAATGAAAGTAGAGATACCAGGAGGATTAGGGGATGGTGGGGGGAAAAAGAGGGAATCGATCACAAGGATCAACCTAAAACCCCCTCCCAGGGGGACGAATAATGGAAAAGTGGGTGAGGGGTGATGGAGGACACTGTAAGAAATGGAAATAATAATCTATAATTTATTAAGGGTTCATGAGGGAGGGTGGCTGGGGAGGGAGTGGGAAGAAATGGGTAGCTGATATCAGGGGCTCAAGTGGGAAGAGAATGCTTTGAAAATGATGATGGCGGCATATGTGCAAATGTGCTTGACACACTGGGTGGATTATGATGAGAGATGTAAGAGCCCCAATAAAAGTACTTTAAAAAGAGCTCAGTTCAGAAAGTAAGTATTGGCTGATGCTGATGCTGACAAGGGTGGAAAGGGAGGGGAGGGCAGAGTAAGGATCATCCCTTCTAGAGGTTCAAATACATGAAAGTTGTCCTCACAGACCGGCAAACAACTCCTCCTGAAGTTGTCTGTCAAACAGTCTTCAGCTACTTGAGTGATGTCTACATCATCCCTCAGAATTAGAGGGTCCGGCTCTCACAGTTCTCTAGGTGGGCCACCTCCAAGGTGGGACACACACTCTGCAGCACAAGGAAGGGTCCTCAAGGGACTATATGACCACTTAGAATCGTTTTCTCTTCTTTTTTTTAAATTTGTGACTACTTCTTTTATTATTATCAATGTCCTATATGATTCAGTATCCACTTCACGACAGTGAGTTTGGAGTTTGATTGGAAGGTCATAGAGTTTAAGGAGTCAAATTTAAGTCAAGTTTAAGGTCATATTACTAAGGAGCAGTTACCCTGAAGCGTTCCTCCATCCTGTTTCCACTTCCCAGAGGCAACACCATTTAATAATCTTGGAGATTCTTGCGTCATTTACCTTCGTGTCTAAAAATAACAGGCTTGGGCTGCCATTGCACTTTCCACCTCTAGGCACTGTCTCAGTGCTCTGGTGGTGCGTGGCTAAAGTTCTCAAGCACAAACCCAAAGATCAGCAGTTCGAACTCACCAGCCACGCAGTGGGACCACAATGCGGCAGTGCACCTCCTGAAGATGCCAGCTTTGTCAAGCCACGGGGCCACTCGGCTCAGTCCTAATGAGGTGCTGTGGATCCACAGCGACCTCAGTGCCAGTGAGGTTTCGGTCGTTTCAGGTGTTACCTCCTTGCTTTCTAAATTAGAAAATGAGGATTCTGCTCTCACCCTCTCTCACTTCTCCATAAACACACACACACACACACACACACACACACACACCCCTCACCCTTCAAAAGAGCTGGCTATCTTACCCTTCGGTCAATCCACAACCCCATGTTCATGATGGAGACTGCTGCTGTTGCCAGGTGTGTCGGACCCTGTGCACAACCCAAAGAGACGCTGCCCGGTCCTGCCCCCGCCTCTCCATTATTTTCATGTGGGAGCCCGTTGGTGCACCACTGTGGACAGAATATGTGACCACTACTCACAGCGAAGTCACCCAAGCACCTATCATCACATTTCCTTTTCTGGACAACAGTTTGTGTTTCAAGCACCTTGTGTTGGGAAGTATGACAGTCTTTCCAAAGCTTAAAAAAATAATATTTGTGTCTTTTTGGTGTTTAAAATACTTTCTATGCAAAACAATATAGCTGATTAAGCAGAATGTAAACCTTGGCTTTATGCGTATATACCTCTCTCTGACTCTCGTGAGCACACACGCTCTCTCTCAAACAGATACACTGGAATCAGCATAAAGACATTGTCGCTGGTAGGTACTGCTGAGGCACCCAGTCTTAGAGACCCTTGAACAACAGAAGGGAACAGTGCCCCATCCTGCGACATCCTCACAATTATTATGTTTTAACCCCTTGTGACAGCCACTGTGTCACTCCACCTTGTTAAAGGTCTTCTTCCTTTTTTTTTTTTTTAACTGTTCCTCTACTTTACAAAGCGTGAGATCCTTTCCCAAGGACTGGTCTCTCCTGTAACATGTTCAAAGTACATGAGGTGCAGTCTCTCCATCCTGGCCATTCATGAAAATATATATCTTTAGGGAAGAAGGGTTTTAATGCCAAGTTTAGAAATGACTCGGGAGAAAGGGGTTTTCAACTCAACAGGCTTGGGAAGGGGTAGTCTCACCAAAGTAAAACAGATCCAGTCATGACAGGACTTCCCAGAGCCTCCTCCAGATGTGTATTGTGAATTCAGTATACAGCCAAACCCTCATTGTAATTGACCATGGAGACTTTTTCCAGAAAACTTATTAGCCGCAGTTCTCTGAATGATAATAAAAAACACTCTGAAAACAGCCTCCCCTTTGGTCCACCTGGTAATATTCCAAACCGAAGGCTGGCTCAGGAGTCCGGCACTGACAAAGCCCCATGGCCAACTGTGTCTGCTACCTGTCCCCTGATCAGGCTGGGGACTTACGGAAGGCAAAGGTTTGTCCAAGTCCTTGGCATGCATCTGGCAGAGCCATGGCACACCGAGGATGTGCATCAAACCTTGGCACCACTGTCACCTGGAGGGTTGGCTGGCACCGGCTAGTGAGTCAATCTGTCTATCTTGGCCATTCTCTGGTGCTTCCTGTCCTATGATGTCCCAGTTGTCAGCACAGGAACACAAGACGAATGCTTGAACCTCACAAGTGAGGTTGAACCTCCAAATGCCAGCCCCAGGCACCCACAAGGCAGGCTTCTTTGCCACCCCCAGGGCAGGCTTCAGGGTGCCCAGTGCCTGGATTGGGCTGTGTCCTAGCAGAAAGCATGTGAGAAGTGAGGCTTATGGAGAACCTTTCAGCACTGTCTGGGGGCCACCCAGGAGACACTGAATGCCAACCTGCTAAGTTCCTGGAACTGTCTGGGCTTCTGATTGCTGGACTTAACTTCTACCCTGCTACCTGTCCTAAGTTTAACTGTCAAGCAGCCCCAGTTTGTCTCCTGGGCCCTGTCTGTTCACTCGGGTCTGAGTCAATGCTTCTTGTATCTCTGATGAACAAGTGACTGACTAACTGGTAAAAAGCACTCTCAGAGTGTTTAGTACATAAATATGGCAAGGAGTATGCAAATGCATATACCGTATATACTCGAGTATAAGCCGAACTGAATATCAGCTGAGGCACCTAATTTTACCACAAAACTGAATTCAAAATGTGCTGAAACACTCAGCTTACACGCGAGTATATACGGTAGAGCAGATACTCCTGGACCCCTGTCCTAGGCCCGACCGTAAGTCAGCTACAGTCAAACCCCTATGCCTTAGGTCTTATCTGAGGCAGGTGGCCTCTTACTGGTACAGCCAAAGAGCACTCTCTAGCCATGGAGCCTGCTGGCTGGCATGCGGGCAGGCCAGACACACCAGGGAGTTAACTAACCACCAGCAACCCACACCCAGCATTTACCTGCCTTCTTCACTCAAGAGCCAATTCTGAAGCATATGTTCCTACTGGGTCAATGATGTGTCTGGGCTCCCGTTTCCCACACAGATGACCTTCTCAGTTACACTCTTTATGGACTTACCTCCTTTCCGGGTTTAACTCCCCAACTTCTCATGGTATTTCTTGGAATAACCTCATAAAGCCTGCACTTGTGCCCTTGTCTCAGGGCCCAGTTTGGGGTGAATTCTAATGGAAACATCGCAAATAAATGGAGGACCACTTAGAGAACTAGCTTCAATATTTGTTCTATGGTGCTTTCTCTCACCCTGCCGCCATTTTCAGGCCTGGTGCAAAAGGGTCAGTTGTTTCGTCCTCATTTCCATATTCTCTGCCTAGCACCAAACCAAACCCCAGCCTGCTGCCATCAAATAGGCTACACAACCGCTGAAGACAAAGCGGGTGAATGAGCAAATGTGGTGAAGAAAGCTGATGGTGCCTGGCTATCAAAAGATATAGTGTCTGGCGTCTTAAAACATTGAAGGTAAACAAGAGGCCATCTAGCTCAGAAGTAACAAAGCCCACATGGAAGAAGTACACCAGCCTATGTGATCACGAGGTGTCGAAGGGATCGCTGAAGACAAATGGGTGCATAAACAAATGTGGCGAAGAAAGCT
>NW_022103913.1:7002845-7016342 GCF_000313985.2 Echinops telfairi
TGAGAATGATGAGGGCAATGAATGTACAAATGTGCTTTACACAATTGATGTGTGTATGGATTGTGATGAGTTGTATGAGCCCTAATAAAACAATTTTTAAAAAAATAGACTACAACTCATAAGAGCTCTGTAAGGCAGAGCAGCCATGCCCCGTGGGGTTTCTAAGGCTATCGCTTTATGAAAACACACTGCCGCATCACTCTTCCACAGAGTGGCCCGGGACCCCAGTGACCACCAGGCTCCCTCCACTCCCCACCATGGACTTGATGCTGACTCACAGGGACTACAGGACAGGGCAGAACTGCCCTGCGAGTTCCCGAGACTGTGCCTCTTTATGGGAGCAGAAAGCCTCATCTTTCTCCCCCAGGGCAGCTGACAGTTTCCCATGGCTGTCCCTGTGGCTAGCAGCCCGATGTAAAACTGCAGCGGCTATTTGGTTTTATTGAACTCAACTGTTGGATCTACTGGAAGATCCCTTGCTCTTCTCTGTGTCCAGCTGTAGATGAAACAAATGTCTCTTTGGGGGTTCCCACACTGGACACGTTCTTGCTTTGTGCAAGTGCTTGACACCAGGCTCCCCAGAAGCTGGTCTGAATCTACCCCTTCCCACAGTCAAAATATGAACTATCTATTCCCTCGCAGGTCACCTCAAGTCACGGAAAGGGACCTGCAAGGAAACATTAAGAGCATGCTGAGCAGAGAACACGGGAAAATAACCCCAAATCCAAAGCTATATTTTTCTCAGCAGGTAGAGAATAAGAAACAATACCACTGACCTCTCCCTTAGCCGGTATGAGCAGCAGCAACAGTGGTGCAGCTCGTTCCAGGCTACGCTCTCCTGCCATTTCCCGGCTGCTCCGTCAGGGACAGACCACCTAGACTCCACACCAAAGAGACCTGGGGAGAGGGGTCAGCGCCAGGAAGAGATGGAGGGCCCCCAAATGCTGCCCAGCACGTGCATGAGGGCCACTAGCTCAGGCCAAGGAATCCTGCCAGCAAAAAACAAGTTCCGTGGAGACGCACGGGTGAGCGGACAAACTGTAGGCACAAAGTGTTTGTGCCTACAAACCCCCACACCTCATTTCCTCAAGCCCAACCTGGGGTTCTAGAAAAACAGCAGCTGAGGGGCAGTGTGGGGAGACCAGAAGGTCTAGTGGTAGCCTGAGCCTAAGGGAGCAAGGAAGGAGAGGCCCGCAGAGGGGACTCCCACCCTAGTTGGTTGTTTCTGTCTCCCATTCTTTCTCATTTTGCCAGTCCCTCCCGCCTCCACCCACCCCCACTTGCCCATGTGGCTTGGTCCCCACCCAGTCCTTTGCTGAAAGAGGCATGGTGAAGATGAGACAGCAGGTAAGGACTCAGTGATTTGGGAACATGAGAAAGCAGCAGAAATCGCACTGATTTGAATTCTCACCTGCAAACCAATGTTAGCACTAGAAGGCAGAGCCCTGGGCACGGGAGGCTCTGTCTCTTGTTCCCCACTGGTTTCTATTTGCACACTGAGGAGGGGCTGCTGGTCCTCGGCAGGCCCTGGGCCCAGGCTGCCTGGCTGGCGCAGGAAGAGGAGGCAGGTGGGTTGGGTGGGCATGCCGCTATTGGAGGTCTCCCAAGGAGCAGATCGCATCTGTGCCTTCCAGGAAGTCTGATTGCCAGAGAGAGTGCTAGGACACACACACACACACACACACACACACACATTGTTGTTTGTTCTAAGTCTCTAACTTGTCACAGACACACATTCACAACAACAAACATAAAACGCAAAAGCAAAAGTCCTCTGCCATCGAGTCAGCTCTAACACAGCAATCCGATCAAGAGTTTCCAGGAGCCTGGGGGACTGCACATCCCAGCCCTGTCCCTAAGCAGCTGTGAGGCATTTCAGACTGCCCATCCTCATTCCAACTCTACTCTGCTGTCTCTGCTGACTTAGACTGAAGGGAGAGAGAGAGAGAGTGTGATACCTTGACAGTGCCTGGTGCTGGGCTTGGGGTTGGGGGGGGCGGGCAACACCCCCACCCCCTGCTCCTTTGAACCCTTCCTCCCCGAGTCATACACTACTAGCCCTGAAGAACCTCGTCATCAACACACCCTCCTCAGTGCAGGCCTCTAAGATAAGTCTCTTAGACCTCCCTGCTGGTGAGGACCACCAGTCTGCCAATGCCCCTCGGACCTGGTCTCCCAGAGTAAATTATAGAGTAAGACGTTAGGCTCTTTAGCAGGGAACCAGCGATTGATTTTATACATACTGTGGAAAGAGAAGAATATTATTGTACTTTGTTTTCCTATGCTATTATCCCCATAAGAGTCCATTTCTACCTCTTAACAGGGATTTACTTGACTGATGAATTGGTTAAAAACCTTGCTGGCCAATTTCAATTTACTCAGTGTGACGCAGGCTGTAGAACAGCTCACCAGAGTGTAAATCAGGCCATGCAGCTCCCTGGAGGGCATCGCTGCTCTTCTGGGGATACCCACCTCTCCTTGGCAGGACTCTGGGAGACCCCAGAAGGGCCTCCAGTAGGGCAGGAGGGTGGCCCAAATAGCCCAGGGCATTGCCTCTATGGGGAGACGTAGGCAGGGGTAGAAGGATGTGCTTGTGGCTGAGGGTAGGTGTGTGTCCTGGTGGAATCAGAGGACTAGAGCTGTCAGCCATGCCCATGGTACCCAGGCCCAGACAGCTCCACACACACAGGAAGAGCCAGCCTGCCCAAAGCCTGCAGCTCCTCCCTGAAATTGTCCTGTTCCCCTGGACCTTTACACCACACACCTCTCCCCCAGCCTTACAGGCACCCTGTGGCTTGGGTGGTGCTAGACTGGGCTATGCCAGCTGCTTGATAATTCCATTATACCATGTCAAGCAGGTTCAGAACCCCAAGTTCCTGCCCCCACAGACACAGCCCGACATCAGGAATCGCAGACCAACTAATGGTTCCTCATGCCTGAGAACACGTCTTCCCACACCTCCAATGCCATGCCTTCAAAGCAAACAAGTCTAGCTCTTAAAGTAGAATTATGAGACAGGCCTTCTAGTCTTCTGCCGAGTCTCCAAACTCATGCCCACACACTACCCAAATCCAAACCAGTCATCGCTGAGTCGATTCCAATTCATGTGTGTTGAAGTCAAATGTGCTTCCACGTTGGTTTTCAGAAGTCCATCACCAAGCCTGTGTTCTGAGGAACTGCTGCGTGGGCTCAAATCACCCATCCTTCTGCTAGCTGAGCACTTTACCCCTGCGCCATCTGGGGACTCCATCACTCACCTACGCCAGCCACGGAGGAGACTGCAGCTGGAGGTGGGACGAGGGAGAAGCACATGCTCTGCTTTATTGCTAAGCCACATGCATCCCTGGAAGGCCAGTGGCCACAGAGATGGGGCTTCTGGCTGAGGAGGAAAACCTGCAGGAGTGTAGGGATAGCCCTTGGCACACGATACTCCTCAAACCAGCCCACTTCAGGACCCCAGCTGACTGGATCCTGCCGGGACGGAGCAGGGTTCTCAACTTCAATGTCACACCCCCGGCTCCTGTGGATTTGAGGAATGTCCAGCTCTCAGTGGTCACTTTCCCCAAGGGACAGGCCACAAACCCAATTATCCTATATCTCACCTTAGAGAAACTTGTTCAGAAATCCCTTTTTAAAACTCTTTCAAGGTGGACTAAAGAAGTAATTAGTTTCTAGCACTACGAACATGCAAACAAAATAGACCTAGCAAAAACAGACCTCAGGGCTAGTTCTTGTTTCTCATCTGTCTGTCCATCCATCCATCCATCCATCCATCCATCCTTCCATCCATCCAGGCATAACTGTTATTAAGAAATGATAGTGAGTCAGGCAGGAGGAAACAATAGTTTGCCTCCTGTATGGAGGCGTCACTGCCCCCATGCCTCATCACACACACCTTCACCGAGGGACCGGTCAAGGTGTGCTGAAGGTCACGACTACCACGTCCAGAGCACTCACAATGGCCAGCCTCCTACTCAGGGCTTTCCTGCTCCCCACCAGCCTGTGAGCGACTGCACTCTCCTTCATTTCTCAAAGGGCAACCCAAATTCTGAGAAACCAGTGGTGCCGTCAGCCCAGCTTCCACATTCCCCACTCTTTCCTCTGCACCCGGTTTGTGGCTTACAAAGAATCCAGTTTCTCAGAGAGCGGCTCATAATAACACTCTTATCCCCTCCTCCTTGGAGCCTCTGCCTGCAACCCAGGGAAAGGCTGAGGTCCAAGTGCTTTTAGGAGACCTAAAAGGAGAATAAAGAAGAACCCCCATCTCCCAGGACCCCCTCCCCTATCTTTCCTCCTGGGGCTCTGCGGACCCTGGCGGCCTCCTGTCTCCACTCAGCACCCATGAGAACCAACCAAACACCACACCACCTGCCGTGGAGTTGACTCCGCCCCATGCATGTAGCTGTGTGTGCAACGTTGGGTTTTGCCATCACTCGTTTGAATTTTCCTAGAATAACTGCCATTCCCCAGCATGGTCTGGTGAATGGCAGTTGGCCACAGGATGCATCGCTTGTGGATTTCCCCATCCAGAGGACAAGCGAGAACCATGGAACAAGCAAAACCAGCTCCCGAGTAAGGAACACTGAAGGCATCCAGCCTGTGCTAGTGCTCAGCGCACGTAGCACACGCAAGACCAAGACGCGTTGCAAGCCTCCCATGGGATTTGCAGTGGCTGACATCTTTCAGAAGGACATCACCAGGCCTTTCTGCATGGGTGCTTCTGGGTGAGTATGAACGGCCAGCCTTTCACTCATCAGCTGGGTGCCTCACCACTCGCACCATGCGGGCCCCTCGAGAGTACCAGGATTGTCCGTGGAGACAGTGGGGTTCAGGGGGCCAGCATGGACCAGTCAGACACGGGCAGGGGGCAAAGGCGGACTAGTCTCCATGCTTTCCGTCATCCACACTCTGGCCTGCGGAAGCTTGGGCCCATGCAGCCCTCTCTCCCTCTGGCTGGAGCAAGGCAGGCTCTCGGTGGCAGTCATGGCCTCTGGGTCCCGTGCACTGGCCTTCCCTTGAAGGAGGTGAACGCACCCAGGTAAGGTGAGCACCGATGGACACAGCCCACTGCCCTGATAACAACTCTGGGTCTGCTTTCCCCCTTCTTCCCTAAGGCCCCCTCAGGACAGCTAGGGGAGCTCAGGCCTCGTGTCTCCAGCCCCCCACACAGGGCCCAGCACAGAGGAACACCCAAAACTGACTGTTGAGTACATTGTGTTGAATATACCAGAAATGATACAACAGCCTCAGGCTCCAATAGATATTTCATTATCTGGTGAGGAATTAAAAGATGCCAACTCATCTTTAAAATAATTGACTACTCTTTTACGATGCCCTCATCATTTCTCTCCAGCCCTGCAGAGCACTGAAGCGCTTCGATATCCCTCATAATCAGAGGTAACTATTTATTTTATCAGCATTTCACTTAACAGCACTAAAATCCCAAATCTTCAGTGATCATTTCTTTTTTGGGCATCAGAAAGGACTACTAATAGCTATCTGATCCTGAGAAGAGCAAATAAATGCCAAGAAGAGAGCCTGATAATTCCGAACCATAAGCCACCCTTTGATTAATTTCCTCAAGGCAAACTTCTCCGTTAAAAAAAGCATTGCCTACTCAAGTTTTCACAAAGCCCATCAGCCCTCCATAACATCACAAGATAGAGCTGACCCTGGGCAAAGGGCAGATGAGCCAGGGCCCCATCATCATTGCTGTAGTTTCCCCAGAAGCCAAACTTCTTCATTAAGTTTAAGAGCTATTTCCAAACTGTGTGTGCTCCCCCAGCCACTGGCCCAGCACAACATGGTAATGAGAGAGGCTGCCGTTCCCCTCAGAAGCAACAGCATCAGCACCTTCTGAATGGACTGACTGAGGACGCAGCAGGTGGAGGCCCTGTAAGTGAGCACGCAGCGGCAGCTCGCCGGGCTGTGTGAAGAATGAGCAGTGCAAAGACCAGCCGTGGCAATGGCAGTCACTGGAAGTGCCCCCCGCCCCCGGAGGAGGGGGGGAGATGTCCACAGGCCCCAGTTCTGTCACAGACACAGGTCATTTTCTTATTTGTACTATTTGAAACAAACTAGGCTCTGAGCACATACTCAGTTCAGGACACTGTGCTGGGTGTTGCCACGGAGGTCACAGACAGAGCGTAATTATGATGACCACCATGCATGGGCAGCATCTGGGGGCACACCACACCAAACACTTTACATTTGCCATCGCATACACTGCCAGCCAGCCTGGGAGAGGGGCGTCTCCTCAGGGAGGAAACTTAACCTCATTCAAATCAGGGAGATTAAATCAGTGACTCTTCAACGTTTCCCATTAGAATCATTAGAGGGGCAGCTTTTTAAAAAGCGGATGCCCTAGATAGACCCCAGACCTAATTAAGTCAGAATCCCTAAGAGGGGCCCCAGGCATCACCTTTTTTAAGACACCCCACCCCCCACTACCCCAAGTGATTCCAGCAATAGTGTAACGACTGCCTAATATCCTACACTGGTTAGTGGAAGAAGGAGGATGATTTAAACCCAAATAGGTACATCTTCCTAGTGTCCTGTCCTTTCTGACACTCTGCCATTAGGTCCCTGCCTCCAAGTTGTCCACAGGCTTGAAGAGGCATTGAGTGGGGCCACGCTAAGCCTCTGGATGGCCCAAGCAGTTTGTGCTACTCTGCTAACCTAATCTCTCCCATTCACTGTCATTGTGTCTTTGCCAACCCATAGTGACCCTGTAGGACAGGGCAGAACTTCCCCCTTTGGGTTTCCAAGACTGTAATTCTTTATGGGAATAGAAAAATCTTGTGTTTATCCCAAGGAGAGGATGGTGGCTTCTGACTTTGAGATGAGCAGCTCAACGCATAACCACCGTGCCACCGGGGCTCCTTATTGACCTAATAGGTGAAGGAGATTGAAAGTGCCATCGACTACCAAAAGGACAACCAAATCCGTCTTGGAAGAAGTGCAGACGGAATACTCCTTAGAGGCAAGGATGGCGAGACATCATCTTACGTAGTTTGGACATGTTTTCAAAGAGAGACCAGTCCCTGCAGAAGGACGTCATGCTTGGTAAAGCAGAGGGGCAGCAAAGGAAGAGGAAAGCTCTAAATAAGATGGATAGACACGGTGGCTGCGGCAATGGGCTCAAACATATATAAACAATTGCGAGGATGGGGTAGGATTGGGTGGTGTTTTGGTCTGTTATACACAAGGTCACTGTAAGTCAGAATGACAAGAGGCCACGTGACAAGAACATTAACCTAAAGGTTGATGGCTCAAACGCACAAAGCAACAAAGGAAAAGAAAAGCCTGGGAACCCGATTCTGTAAAGATTACACAGCCAAGAAATGTGTATGTCAACAAGTTCTACACATGGACTGCCATGTCAGGACTGACCTGATGGCAGCAGGTTTGGTTTTGTGTTTTTTGACCAATGTCACAGCGGCCGTTGCTATTTTCAGTGCTGCCAAGTAAGTTCATAGCGACGTGACGTACAACAAAGCAGAACACGCCTCGATCCTGCACCACCCGCATAAATGCTGTTATGGTCGCGGAGGTGGGGGGGGTGTTGAACAATGATATCATAGATGTCCAGGGCCCCCAGAATTCAAAGGAGAAGAGACCTCGCCTTTGTGGCAAATAGGTGATGATTTCTTTGGAGAGTCTCATTTAAGCAGGTCTCAGAAGTACACCCAGACCCACTTCCTAGAGTGGGGGTGGGGGAGGGGGGCAGGGAAGCAGCAGGCGCACAGGAGAATAGGCAGGCTCTTAGAGTAACAAGCACTCGGGTTCAAAGACTACCAGGAAGTGGGAGGAGGCAGGTTAAAAGGAAAGGTGGATGGCCCGGAAAAGGCCCCAGGGTCAGAGTGAGAAGGTGGCCATTGATGTGGTCGACAACAGGAGGCGTGGAGACGCCCCAGCCATCCAGGACTGATGGTGGACATACACCAGGCACGATCATCTGGTGCACATAGATAGGCCTACATAGGTTTGCATGCCTGCATGTCTTTCAGTGCCGTTTCTTCTCCTTTGTAAGGACACTAGTCCTATTGAGTTCAGCTCTATCCTACTCCAGTATGACCATGATAACTGAGCCATTCTTCTTAGACTTTGTCTCCATACAAGTTCGTGTTCACAGGTACCAAAGATGAGGATGGATGTCCAGATATGCTTTGACGACACACATTTGAATCTAGAACATGCTCTACTACACACAAGCCGATGACTGTGAAATCAGTTGAGGTAGGATGGGAGATCCAACAGCAGGCGGATCCAATCCTCCCAGGAATGAAGAGCCGATGGAGGGCAGAGGCAGAGAGTCAAACTCCAGGAGTAAGAGCCATCTGGATGGAAGCAGCAGACAAGCCTCACCAGTGACTAACAACATGGGTGGCCATGCTTCGGGTGCCAGCTCTGAGTCTGACTACTTCGGGAGCCTGGGAAAGTCCCTCAGCTCTCCATGCCTGTTTCCCACTCGGAGAGTCTGGAATCATCCAATGCTCCCGGGCCTACTGCTCACAGGTTGCCTGTGTGTCTCAGATAGCACACGTGAGCAGGTTCAGAGGAGTAAAATGCATTCCATACACAATTTCCCAGTGTTATTAATACTCAGCACGTTCTCTTTATTTTTCCAAGCTCTTAAACATGAAGGCTGTATTACCATATGAGGAAAATGTTAATAATGATGTCTTTTATAGCTCAAAGTTATGAACAAATATAAAGAGTTTAGATCTTTTGCTGCTGCTGGGGAACAGACTTACCAATATGAATTTGCACTAAAATGTCACTTTTTTTTATTTGAGTTTCTTAAAATACAGGTATTCCCCCACCCCCCACTCCCATCCCCTTTTGAAGGTTTGCTTTACTCCATTTTTCTAGTGGTTACGAGTTAGGCTGCTAACCACAAGGTCAGCAATTCGAAACGCCCAGCGACTCTGTGGGAGAAAGACAGGGCTTCTACTCCCATCCAGAGTTACAGTCTCAGAAACCCACAGGAGCAGTTCTGCCCTGTCCTGTAGGGTCGCTGTGAGTTGGAATGGACCCCATGATAGGGACTTTGGGTTTTTCTCGACCTGTTATTGCTAATGGAGGACACCCCCGCCCACTGCCCTTCTGGAATGGCACGAGAGCAGACTCGGGAGGGTGCGGGGGTCTCTGTCCCAGCACTGGTTGGGGCCATGTGCCTTGCTCTGAAGCACCAATGCCCCCTGCCTGACCCTTTGTTTTCTTGGTGGGTCACCAGGAAGGGTGGGAGCGCGGCGGCTGGAGTCGGCAGGCAGAGCTGTGGCTCCGAAAGTTCTGAGGTCAAAGGACCCATCAACACTAGCCCCTCACCTGCACAACTGGATCTGCATCCTCCCTTAGTCCAATGATAGAGCCTTCAGTTAATTCTTCTGTACAGCTCTTGAACAGAATTGCAGAAAAGCATTTTCCTGGCCAAATGACTGCGTGGAAACCTTGTAGGGTCCGAGGAAATCAAAAGCACATTAAAGGAAATCACTGAAGAAACCTCCCGAGTATAAACGATCAGCCGCCGCGCTGTTGTCTGAAGCCTGCCATCAAGATGGATGGGGGTCTGCGGAGAAACATCAGATGGTATTTGTCAACTCGCTCTTCTGAAGGACGACGCAGGTCGTTTCCCCGTCGAAGCGAAGCAAGCCGACCACAAATGGGCCGGGGACGCGTGGCTGAGAGGTGAGATTAAACTTCCCGGAAATCGCATTTCATACTGCGGGCAACTGGGTCTGGCTCGCCTTCAAACAAATGTGCAAGCGCGAGAGAAAGATAGGCATCCGAGAGAAGGCTGGCACTGGAGGAGCCCCGCGTTCCCGGGAGAAGACACCCCTCTGCCCTTTTGGGTGTGAAGAGAGGGCCTCTCTCCCTCTGCAAGAGGTGCCCAGGGCCCTGAGAAGCAGAGCTTTAGACCTTCCTGAGACCCCCTGGGGGGCACCACAGTAGCTTCTGGCACCACATTGCTGAGCCTGCATGCCTTCCCTCCCCTCTCCTCAGCTTACACTCTGAGCTCAGACTTCCCGAATGTCTCCTCCCTGCTGCTTTCTGGACTCCCTGGACTGGAGGGGGATTTGCACCAGGCCCCATCCTTAGCTCATCTCACCTGCCCTATCAGTGCAAATAATCTAAGCACACCTCACACACAATGCACTGACCCACCCCCATCATGGTCCTACCTGCCTGGACTAGACTGTTCCCACAACCCTCTTGCCCACTGGACTAGGGGATACTGAAGGCACTTTCTGCACATCTCTGCCCTGTGACCACAGGGACACTATCAGCACAAGGCTGTGCTTCCCACAGAGGGTGGCAAAGCAGCCCAAGGAGCTGCCAGCTCCCAGGCATTTTCATGGCTGATACTACGCAAACTACTGGCTCCAGAGAGCACACGGTTTCAACCTTAGAGAGCTGCATTCTTTGTGGAAATCAACACGGAACAAGACACCAGGGTGGCACTGTCCGATCTGACTCCCAGGTTTGAGGAGCTATGCAGTCCCCTGCAGGCGTGAAGCTGTTACAACATAAATACTTAAGTTCTTTGAACCAAACTATTTAATAAACAGAACTGCTAGGTAGTTCTTTGGGCCTAGGGGGATCATTACAAAAAAGAAAATTACTGGCAGGACACACAAAGAGCCCGGTTAGTTGAGAGAATTGGAGAAACTCTGCCCTAAGGAGGGAGGATGACAGCTTCCAGTGATAACGGCCAACCCACCCACAGAGGGAGGTACCTGCCTTGCCCATCACACTCCCTGTGTCAGACCAGGTTGATACGAGAAACAGATCCAGAGACACTTAGCTGTATGTAAGAGAGCTATATATCAAAGAGCAATTGTCTATCAAGAAAACATCCCAGCCCAGTCTCGATCATGTCCGTAAGTTCTATATTAGCCCATATCCCGGATATTAGTCCATAAATTCCTCTTCAGACTCACACAGTCACATGCAATGGTGCAAAATGCAGGGAGATCACAGGCTGGTGGGTGAAAGGTCTTGTGGATCCAGTGGCGGTGGATGCATCGCCAGGGCTCTGGCTGCTATCACTGTAGCTCCATGTGGCTTGACAACAGGAAGGTGAAGCAGAGAGAGAGTGTGGCCCACTTTTCCGGAGAAAGAGAGAAAGTTCCCAGAATCCTCAAGAGAAGGCCATGCCCTCCATAAGGAGACATCATCAGGCTGTGGCCTGATTGACAGGCTAGACTCCACCCCTTCACTCGTAATATCCTCAAGTTGACTTGAGATATGTAGCTACCACACTCCCACATCTGCTGAGCACCAACTATGAGCACTGGTCCCACAAAGACCCTCTTCTCAACAAGGGCCTGTCTCCAACACCTGGAAATGTAAACTATACTGGAAAGTTCCCTGTCCTTGTCCCAGGATGTGAAGCCAGGGATGGAGGTCAACGACGCCGGCTCCAAAACGAAAAAACAAGCTAACATCATCAGAGAACTGAAAGAAAGGAAAAAAAGACTCATCAGACGTACCACAAATGCTGGCATAGGTTACACGTTGGGATGCTAACCACAAGGTCAGCAGTTCGAGATCACCAACTGCTCCATGGGAGAAAGATGCATCTTTCTACTCCTGTAAAGATGTGCAATCTGGGAAACCCACAGGGAAGTTCTACTCTGTCTTACAAGGTCACTATGAGGAGTGGACTCAGCTTGTTTTTTAAGGTGATGGGGGGAGAAAGCTCAGAGAAGGATGAGAAAAGAGTAATACAGAGATAAGACCAAACTCTACCCATCTTCTTGGGTACAGAGAGGCCGCTGGGCAGGGCCCCAGAATGTCAGTGTGAGCTGGCCAGCTTTGGCACAGCTCAGTGCACTGGAAGAAGGCGCTGGTTGTCAGCAGAGGAGATGAGAAAGGCCACAACTCGGCAGAGAGTGGGCAAACATCAAGAGAGCAAAACGTAGTTTAGGGCCTCTGAACCACAGCGAGTCTCTTTGCGGAGCACTGGGGTTGTGTAGTTGCAAGATCAACAACTCAGACCCAAGGAAATGGCCCTTTCCCTGCCTTGCTAGGTCCACCCCACTCATTCACGGGGGAAGTGTTCTCTCACTCCTCTTACCTAAGGGACCTCCCGCAGGTTACCACGCATGAATGGGCAGGCTTCCAAAAGTTCATGGAAAATGGAATTAAAAGATAATTCCCCTGGTATAACTCTACCCTCACAGTTTGTGGGTGAACATTAAATATTATGAGACATTTTAGAATGGGGGTCCCAACAAATGTTGCCTCTAAACAATACAATCTAATGTTTTCTAGTTTATTGTGCATAGTTTAATGAATCAGTTACTCACCACATTTGCCAAACACTCGAGGAAGACTTCTCTAATGGCCCAAGAGAGGTAGGTAAGATTACTCACTCCTCATGAATATGCTTATTATGTTCATGCATTCATTTATGCATTCCACCACTGCTTATTGAATGGCTCCTCCCAGGCAGGGGCAGTGAGCAAGGCATGCCAGTCTATCTCCGGGAAGCTTGCCACCAGTCCTGTATCAGGGTAATTTCTGTTTTCACTACTTGCTTACCACCAACACTCTTAATAGCAGGAAAGCTCTCCGTGTGGGTGAGGAAAAGGAGGCACGGAGACGGGCAGAGAGGAGTGAGATCATGCCATCACCACGCATTGGGAAGAGGAAGAAAGTTGAATCCAAGCAGGACACCAAAACCGAAGACCGGAAGGACCCAAGTTCTTGTGCGGAAAATGGAAGGGGCCCTGGGGACCTAAGAGAAGCTGATGCTACAGACCCTGTATACAAGGACTGTCCCTTTGGTCACTCTCTGTTGACTACCTAAAGGGTGTTGCTGCCCCCCTCCTCAGCTTGCTCCTCCTCCTCCTCCCCATGATCTTTCGGGGGAATCATACAATATTCAGTACATCAATTTAACTCATCTAATATGTAATACTAATAGTAATATAGCAATATTTTACCCTAAGAGACTATTGCTGCTAACAGAGTCTCCTAAAAGATATCCATTGCACTCCCATTCACCCAAGGGGGATTAGAGTGCAAGGGGGCTTCAAAAAGGTTATGGAAAACTTGCACTATTTTTTAATTCAATTTTTCCACAAGCTTTTTGCTATCCTCCCATATATGTTCACTAAAGACGTGTAGATATATTTGGACCAGCTGTCAAACCCTGAAAGCAGCTCCATGCCCATGAGCCTGATGGGTAAACACCTGGGACGTGTCCACGCAGGGGACTGCGACTCCGCAAAGGAAAGGGGTGCCCTGCAAGAGGCCCCTGCCTGCCGGTGGGAGATTCATCATCTTTAACTCGTGTCCACAGTCTCTACCCTCCTACTCACACCGCACAACATCAACAATCCTCAAAATAACCACGCGAACTACAAGAAGCAGGCGAAAGGGAAAGAACGCATATGTCTAATTCCATTGATCTACAGTTCTAAAGAATGCACACTGATCTATAACAATAGAAAGTTGAACAGTGATTGCGGGGTTGTGGGGGACAGA
>NW_022103913.1:7018636-7032632 GCF_000313985.2 Echinops telfairi
CCCAATAAATTGATTTTTTTTAAAAAGTGATATTACAGCATGGTCAAGAGGGCTATAAATAAGAATGTCAACAAATGGATTCCTTTTGGAAAGCAGCTTGGGAAAACATATTAAGAATCCTACAGTGTGGTAAAAGATCCCCTATTTTAGAACTATATCCTAAGGACATAAAATGAAATACAAAATATTCATGAAAGGATTTTTTAAAGTAAATCACCAACATATCTGACAAAAAATAGATGATGGCAAAATATTGTGTACTCATGCCAAGCGAAGTTTGTGGGGAGCTTTTTAAAACCTGGAAAAACGCTTATGTGATCATGCTAAATAGAGACAAGATACAAATGCTATATATGGCACAAACTAAATTATGTAAAAATATGCATAGAAAAATCGCTGAAAATCGCTATAGGATTACCTTTGATTAATGGAGGTATGAGTGATTTTTAGTCTTTTAATACAAATTCTAAAATGTTGTTAAAATGTTTTTTATGTATTTCTTTCATTTGATATGAGAATGCATTTTAAAATATAGTCTTAAATTCTAAAATAAAGTAAACCATACTCGAGGCAATCCCTGAGCTTTCTTGCTTCTTGGAAAGCAAGTGCTGCAAGAGGAAGAAGGGCCAGACGGCTTCCCTCTGATCCTCCCTGTACCTGCACCCACACAGCCCCGTCCTCACTCCCCACGGCTACTCTCCCACTGACCCCTCCAGTCCTTTCTTTAGGAAATGCCCCGTCTGGTCACCGAACCCCAGTCTGTCTTTCCCTACAACTCCACTCCCTTTCACATTTCGAGTGTAAGCCCCCTGAGAGCAAAGTTGGACCTGTGCCTTCACGTAAACCTACTTCCCGCTGCCCCTACTCACGTACACTCACACCACAATGAGGGCTTAAGTAACAATGACCCTGTGTTTTCTAACACAGTCATCTTTTCACTGTGGTCTCTCCTTTTCATCCAAGGACCCCCACGGCCTCACCTCCGTCCCCGGCCCCAACACAGTGCTGGGACTATGAGTGCCTGGGCTGGTGGGCTGTTAGTCCCCATTCTATACAGAAAAGTAAGACCAAGGCACTCTTTTTTGCTGAGACTAATTGAGGCAGTCCTCCCCTGACTTCTTTATAAGAATAATTTACCACGTACTTAGACTCTATGGGCTTCAGCCATGTTTTGCTCATCTCTGTAGCGCCAGGCAGACATTTGGTATGACCTACGCTTCTCAAGATTTATTTAATAATCTTCCAGCTGGCGTATCCTGAAGACAGGACATTCTAAGACACACTCTAATTCATTTCCACTTAAGAGGACTGAAATCAGGGAAGATATAAAAGAAGAGCAGCAGCAAAATGCTGAAAGAGTCACCTAGTGGGTTCTGGGCACACGGTTCGGGCCAAGCGTAGAGTTGTGCAAAGAGAAACGAGATGGCCTGTGTCCCCTTGAATCAACTCCACGTTTTATCTCAGGGCCTCTGTCTCCCAAGCAATGGGAGACACGAATGCTCATTGATCAGGAGCCGATACACTCCCATCTGGGGAAGGAAAATGGGGAGACTTAGAAGTCCAGTGGGGGACATCTCAATACTCTCCAGGGAAACGCGAGAGCCTGGTGGGAGGAGGACCATGCCTGGACAAACCAGAGGTGGTTAGAGCGGGTTCCTCTCAGCTCACCAGAGCCCACTGCACTCTTGACTCCCCCAAGGCCGTTTTCAGTGACGGCACGTTAGTCTCTCGGAGTCAGCCATCATGGGAGCATTTCCATCATGGAAAGAGACAAATGCTACCAATCAGTCTTCGGAGATTTTTCGTTTTTTAATGTCCAGAGAGCTGGTTGTTAAACAATTATGCACGTACCTGGATGCAGCTTAGAAATCACAGGTACAGCTACTTAAGAGGGAGAAAATTAAAAGAAGAGTCCATAATGAACCTTTGATGTGTCTGGCTACTCTCAGTCTCTAGATGGATGAGTATGTGTCCCTTGATGCAGAAATAAAGAAAGATGTGATTGGGAGTCAAGGGTGGAGAAGGTGAGAGTGTTAGTCTGAGTACTTTAGAGAAACAAATCCACAGAAACTCATATGTATAAGAGAGAGTTTTATATAAAGGGTAAGTGCACATCAAGAAAATACCCCAAGCCCACAAGTCCAACATTAACCCATATGTCTGACACCAACCTACAAAGTCCTCCTCCATCTCACAAAACACAAACTATGACGCCGACTGCAGGAGGAAAGCCGAATCAGTGAAATGCGTAAGCATATCAGTGCTGGCAGGGGTCTCCACACGGCTGCTCCAGCATCCAGGCCTGCACTGGGGTAGGTCCATGCGGTTTCTCCTCGAGGATGTCTTGCAGGAAAGGAGCCTTGGCAGCTGACGCAGGGAACTGGATACGGCAGTTGCACTCTAGTCCAACCATCACAAAGCAAGAGACCCGAGAACTCGAAAGGCGAGGCTCACTGAGTCATTTATCTCTCTGCCCTGCCATTAACCCCACGTGTGTTTATCGGCCAGGTTGGCCCAATAAACGTTAACCATCTCAGTGAGTTTAGTCAGTGTGTGATTTACACTAACATTACCCAACAAATCCGGGTTTTGTACCAGATTCCAGAGAGATGATCACTTACACAGTGGAATTGCCCCATGAAGCATAAATGCCTTAGATGAGGGTGCCAGGCCACCTAATAGGTAAGACTGGGATGGGAGCTCATCAGACCAGAAAGGCCTACCCCATGACAGCCAACCTTATAATTAACTCAGGATCTAGACTGATTTCAGTGGGGAGGGACTAGAACTCAAATTGTATAATGAAACTCTAATAGTAGCTCTGTGCTTCTGGAGGGGAAAAGATATGTTTGGGACAATGAAGCACCACCTTGGGGATTCTCCCAGACCTCAGACTAAGCATCTCTTCGTTCTGCTGATCCTGATTTGCACTCTATAAAGCAGGGGTGGGGAGGAGTCTTTCTCCTGCCAAGGGTCATTGGATATTTATAACATCATTGGGTTAAACATTTAATTAACTCACTTGTAACGTGAGTTACTGGTAGAACGGCTTTTCTTCGGTGGGTCATGTGACCGGGGCTGGTGTTGGTGACTTCCAGAACCTTATGGGGCCTGTGGCTCAGACATTTCCCACTGCTGCTCTGTAATAGAGCTGTAATCACAAGCACAGCACTTTTGTTGTTCTGTAAGTGACCCTAGGAAACTATCAATCCTGAAAGAACGGTGGAAGCCAGGAAGCCAGAAGTGAGAGGGACTGGGGACACATGAGCTTCCACCTGGTGTCCTGAGAAGGTCATTGGGAAACCTTGAATTTAGAGCCACATACTCACACACTCCCTGCCATGGAGTCAATGCCGACTCACAGTGACCACCTGGGGGTTTCCAAGACTGTAACTGAAAGCCCAGTCATTCTCTGACTGAACTACTGGTGGGTGGTTTGGAACTGCCAATCGTGCAGATGGAAGCCCAGCACTTAAGCATTACAGCATCTGGGCTCCATAAATGTATAGCCAGCAGGTCAAAAGTAAGGGTATCCAAGTTTACACTTGGGTTTGAAGCCTTGGGTAGACTTGGAAGTCTTCAAGACTGGGTGTAGAAGAGAAAGAAGTAATATATTGATTTGGAACTAAACAGAATTGAGCTGGTCTTGACACAGAGTGTTTTGAGTTTAAAGCTTCTCTGACACAGCTTGAAGAACATGGCTTGGCAATGGACTCTGTGTCTGAAGGCTTGGGAACAGCTCCAGTAGGGTTAAAAAATGGACAGCGGGCTCATCCTGGGACTGGCAGAACTCAACATTTGAGAGACCTGCAGAAAAGGTGACTTAGGAAAGGAGCCTAAAGAGAATTCAAGAAACCAAACGAGAAAAGAAGGTGGGCCCCAGGAAAGGGGAGTTTCTGAGAAAAGAAATAGCCACACAGTCAGATGCTATGGACCTCAAAGGTGTCTCTGACTTCAACATCAAAAGGATATTGTTGACCTTGTCTAGACCAGGTTGCCTGGAATGTGAAGAACAGGGAAAGCAGAATAATGCCTCTTCAGCATGGCTTCCAGTACCCATCTGTCAGTTTGTCATATTGTGGTGGCTTATGTGCTGCTGCGATGCTGTAAGCAAGGCCACCAGTATTTCAAATCCCATCAGGTCCCCAGGTGGAAAGGCTTCAGCAGAGCTTTCAGACTAACACAGGCTAAAAAGTCAAGCATAGCAATCTGCTTATGGAAACTAGCCTATGGAAGTCCCATGGATCACAGCAGAATACTGGTTGGTCCAATGTTGGAAGGTGAATCCCCTAGATTGGGGGGCACCATGCAATGACCACAGCAGTGGGCTCCTGGATGCCAGCCATTGTGAATGTGGTGTAGGGCCGGCAATGCATTGTTTTTAAGGTAGGGTCTCCATGAGTCAGGAAAATGACAACTTCTTTTGGTACTTCAAAGGCAGGAAAGTTCATACAAATCATTGTGTGTCCAAGTGACGGAGAGCTAGAAAAGGAAAGGGCAATGGACAAGCAGGCAGCCACCACCAACAGAAGGAGCAGGTTATTGGTCTCAGGAGGAGAGTCTCACAGAAGAATCAGCAACTCAATTTAGCTCTACAGAGGAGATGCAGCTGAGGGCAGTGCGATGCCTAGCACAGAGGAGAAAGAAATGCCCTGACCTCACCCTTCCTCCCACCCTCTGGTCTTCTGCTGCCAATGTCTCTGGTGGATAACACCTAGCCAGAAGACGAACTGAAGAACGTCTCTCCCTACCACACAAAGCCACGCTTGAGACGGGCAGGAGTAAGTCTGACAGTGAAGAGGCAAGTGAAACAGGCTGACGGCTCACATTCATCACATCTGAGGCACCATCGGTTGTAAGTCCATTAGGCTTTCCAAAATACAACAAGGCTTCAACAAGTCCATGGAAATTGAAATTAGCAGATAGCTTTTCCAGAGACTTTTTGAAGCCCCTCCCTCCCCATCCATACCACCATCTGAAAAAGTAGCCATCCTAGAATTGATGGGAAAGGTTGATGAGATAAGGTGTACCCGTACCCAGCAGATGTGGTTTCCCTTGCATGAGACCATTGTCTGATCCCAACTCCTCACTGACCCTGGGCAGCTTGGGTTGCCCGGTGGGTTCCCTGCTGATCTCCCTTCCACGAGGCTGGTTCTCCCAGGGCCACCCAGCACACCATGGCCAGCCAAGGCTTTGTGCTCATCTTGCCACCTACTCAGACATCTGATTGGTTATTTGTCTCACTGACACTCAACACATCTACGGTGGGCTGGAGTCTTTGTACCGAAACCCACGGGTGCCTCCGTTACCACTGAGGACGGAGAGAGACGAGCAGCAGAAAGAGGAAGCTGGGGAGGGGAGGGGAGCGAAAATGAGCACGCGGGCCTCAGCCCACATGCCGTCAGAACTAGTGCTGATGGCAGGGGCACAAATACATCCAGTGGCCAATAAATCCTCTCACGAACGGGCCAGCGATGTTCTTGGTTCTTATCAACAGACAGCCGTGCATCTCCTGGCTCCTAGGAGATGGCACTGTAGGGGCATAAGTGCTGGAGCCCTCAACCAGGGTCACCGTCCACCGAGAGTGACTGTTGCTGCTGTTAGGTACCCCTGAGTCAGTTCCGTGCACAACAGAAGGAAACACTGCCTGGCCCCACACCAGCCTTGCAATTGTTCCTTTCCCGGAGCTCGGGGTGACAGCCACAGTGGCAACCCCTCTGGTCAGGGGCTTTCTTCTTTATTGCTGCCCTTTCAATTGACCGAGCACGCTATCCTTCTCCAGTGATGGTCCATCCTGCTAAAAACCAAACCAAACTCACTGCCATCAAGTAGATGCGTGTTCACAGCAGTCCTATACGACAGGGTAGAACTGCCCCTGTGAGTTTCAAGACTGTAACTCTTCACAGGAGCACAAAGCCACAGACCGGACGGTGCTTTCATACTGCTGACCTCACGGATCATAGCCCAATTTGTACCCAGTATGCAGCCAGGGCTCCTTCTACAGATCAGGAAAGGGCAGGGCCATGCCCTGGGTGTGAGTCAGTCCCCAGCCTTCTGCCAAAGGCGATCAGGAAGCTGGGCATCCTGGATACGCCCGGGCTTTAATCTGCACTGTGGATCCATATCAAGGAGGGGTCCCTCCCCGAGGGGCTGGCAGCTGCTTGCACACAGGCCCAAAAGCAGCAGGGGGAAAAAGAATCAGAAAAAAAAGGCAAGGGGTGACAAAGAGCTCCCGATGGATAGCAGCCACCCTTGCACAACCCCCCACTGCCATCGAGTCATGGTGACCCTTTATAGAATCTTGGAGACTGGATAGGAGCCCTGATGACAAAGTGGTTCTGTGTTGGGCTGCTAACCACAAGATCAGCAGTTTGAAACCACCAGCCTTTCCATCGGAGAAACACTGGGCTTCCCACTCCCCTAAAGTGAGTCTCTGAAACTCGGAGAGGGCAGTTCTACCCTGTCCTACAGGGTCACTGGGAATCAGAGTTGATGTCATCGCAATGCATATGCTTCTTTGGGTTTGGGGCCTCTCAACCTGATGGGAGCAGATAGCTTCCCCTCTGTCTCCATCACTGACCACACTGTGCCACCTGCGTCCCTTTGACCACGCAGTGAAGGTGGCACCATCGAATTACATGCTCAAAGATGGTTAAAGTGACACGTGTTTCTCATGTGCATCCACCACAGTAACAAATTAACTTAAAAGTAAAACTGCGTTTCAATCCGACACTTTTCATTGCCCCTTTCTCCAGGCTCCATAAAACTAATAAAACCCACTGCTGTCTTGTCAGTTCTGACTTCACTGCCACTCTGTAGGTGTGTTAGACAGGGTTCTCTAGAGAAACAAAACCAGAATGCTAATAATTTTATATATATTTATACAGATAGATTAAGGTGACCAGACGTCCCGCGTTTGGTGGGACAGTCCCAATTTTTAACAATTTTTCCCGCATCCCACGGCATTTTTAAAAAGTCCCGATTTTTGGAAAGAATGAACGACAAGCTAGGGTATACGGTTTTTGGCTGCCATGTGGCTATTTCGCCAGGATATGAGTTTTATCAATGGTGCCCCGCTTTACCAATGTTAAAATCTGGTCACCTTAAGATAGATAGATATATAACACAAGAAATCAAGAGTTAATTAAATGATAAAGCAGTACAAATGGCTCAGTGCAACTCACTCCCATGAGACAGCTGTGAGACACTGGCAGTCCTTCAAGTCTTAAGGGCCGCCGGATAGTCCTCTGTAGAGCAATTCAGGCTATCCGGGCACAGGCAGCAAACAGCAAGGCAAGTCACCAACAGTCAGCCAGATGACAGGGTCCGACAGTTCCCAGCTCAAAGATGTAAATCCTAATTGTGTGGCAAAGTAGGTCTTGAAGGAGCCTCAAATTACAGCGACACAGTCCACGGGTTAGGTGTCCCACAGGTAGTGTAGCTTGCAAATTGAGGCACAGAACAAGCAAGGCAGCCGCACACTGGTCCAGTGATCAAGGAGTAAGAGACAAGAAAGGCGAGGCTCACCGAGGCATTTATCTCTCCGCCCTTCAATTAATCCCACCTGTGTCTATCGGCCAGGTTGGCACAATAAACTAACCACCTCAGTAGATCAGGGTAGAATGACCCTTGTGGGTTTCTGTAACTTTTACGGCAGGCAAAAAACAGCAAGTCCTTTCCAAGAGCTGATTCTACAGTTAGCATCCCAACCCATAACCCACTATATACCACAGAGAGAGAGAGAGAGAGAGAGAGAGAGAAAACACCACCAAACTCACTGCCATTGTGACAACGCGGATTTGTGACGACCCTGTAAGACAGGGCAGTCCTGCCCCTCTTGGGTTTCCGAGACTAACTATTGACAGGGCCACACCCCCAGAGCCCCATCACTCACTGTCAGAGGGTCCATTTTCACTTACAGCGACGTGCTGAACCCAAGGGGAGGCTGTGAGAGTCAGGAGGGGTTAAGGATGAAGCAGACACGGCTACGGTCAAATTCATTTTGGAGAGTGCAGCATCCTAGCTTGAGGAGCTCATGCATCAAAAGGACACTAGCCAAAGAAAAATCACGTATTTTTTTAATGAAGAGTTTTGGCTTCCCAGGGAGTCTTCCTACTGGGAAATGACACTTGGCATTGAGGATTTCTGTCATGTAAGGTCTGCGTTGACCCAGCAGCTCTTACCACTCGCCAGGTTCTTGGGAGGGTTCCCTTCTGTTTGGTTCATGGCTATTGCTCTTCACCTGAAAACCGGAGGGGTGGAGGGAGGAAGTGAGCCTGACCCAAATGGGGAGAAGCTTTAGGAGATCTTCTGTGTTTCAATGTCAAAACCAATACTTCAACAATGCACGAGAACGAAATTCCCTTTGGAGGCTAGACTATGAGCAACGACGCTCTCCCTATTCACAATCACCCCAAGCCCACTGGTGTAGTTGGTGAGGCCAGGCCCCTGAAAGAGATGGCGACCTCACTATAAAGTCTCCATGCTATTTTCGGAGGTCGTGCAGGAGGGCGGTGTCAGAGGAGAGGCATGTTCTTACCCTCAATGAGCATCGAACGGCGTTGCTTCCAAGATGAATGCATAACGGGGAGGAAGCCATGAAAAGGAGTCTCCAGATGGGAGGCACTGAATCGCAGAACCAGGAGCACAGGCTCTCACACCAAGATCCGGGCTCCAGTCCTAGCACCGCCATGTGTGGGCTTCTGAAACCTCGCAGAGATTTGAGTTTCTCCAACTGTTAAGTGGGGAAATCACAAGCCCCACCTCACAGAGTCCTTCTAAGGATGGCGTGAGCTGATGGGTGTCAAGTCTATAGATCAGGGTGAGTTGTAGCAAGTGCTCATTAAGGGGTAGCCCCGGGGACTGGGTGAGTGCTAGCCCTGTGGTTGAACAACTCTCCTCAGGGGCTTACCAATCCCCCTAGCCCTTTCCTCCCACCTGTGGGTCTAACTTCCCACAAGGACTCGACTCTTTTCCAGAATCCTCACTGTGCCTGCTACCCACCTCCTGGGGCCCACTCCAGTCCTGCTCCCCAAGAAATGCATATCTCTGGGTTTCTTCTCTTGGGGCACGAGAGTATAAACCTACTCTGGCGAGGGCCACCATCAGAAGCAAAGGGAATCAAGCATGAAATCAGCCGGGGAGAAAATATCTGAGCTGAGAAGCGCCTGGATCCAAACGACGTGAGAATGGGAGCCAGCAGGATCCACAAAGCTGTGCAGCCTCTCACATGGAGCCTTGAGCTGCTCGGTGGCAGGTATTGAAGAAGCCACGCCCCTGGGGGAAGCCTGTGCAGGTGCTGTGGTCAGCAGCCCCAGCAGAGCCCGGGCTTTGCATCATCCAAGTCCAGGTGCAGGCGTGTGAGTGGAGAATCTCCAGACCACTGCCACCCTCAGGCCGTCCAGCTGCCCAGACCTCACAGGACAGAGACAGGCCACCCTCTGCCCACTCCGTCTCAGCTCCAAGCAACGCGATCTAGAGCGTAATAAAATGGCGGTCCACCTGACATCATTCAGCACTGGTGTGATGCTTGTTACCTGGGCCTCTTGCATACCCAGCAATGCACATCCTTGAACTGACTTCACCTTTACCCCACCCTCTTCAATAGGACTTGATATACCCGTTCTAAAGATGAGTCAGCCAAGTGTCCACACACACGTCCCACACAGCTTGTCCACAATCCTCTAGCCCCCTGGTTCATGTTCATCATCAAACAGCCTCTCAGATGGAGGGAAGATTTAAGATAAATCAGATGCTGTACCATGCACCTGCGGTTGCCCGTTTACATACATTCTACATGCTGATAGCGCTCACTTCTGAAATAAAGTCATTTGGCTGTCAACAAAAATAAAAAAACACTAAATCCTATCCACTTGAGCTGGGCCATGTGATTACAGCTAAGCTGATGGGCTAATTCTGAGCCAACTATCCAGCTGACAAAGGCTCTGTGAATTAAATCTCCCGGAAAAAGGGTAGATTCTGGATCCATCCAATTTGTCTTTGCGTGACCTGAGGTAGGGGAACACCCATGGAGGGCGGGGCTTGGGAGAGATGCTCTCCAGCTGTTCCACACCAGCAAAGGAAGTGCTCCAGACCGAGGAAGCTGCTGCGCAAATTCACTTACAGGTGCTCTGGGAAAGCGCCGCAAATAGACACTCGAGAAAGCTGGATGCCATCACAGGTGCCAGATGCTCCCCCAGACGCGTGGATAATGTGGGTTGCAGGCACTCTGCCGAATTCGACTCATTTCACCTTGGGCGGTGGATATCTCCGTCAACCCAGATGTCAGGAATGGAGCTCCCAATGAGCCATTAGAGCACCCACTGTCCTCCCAGCTGTTGACCACTGGACAGCACATCTCCTGACCTCAGGGAGGGTGTGGAGGCAAGCAGCCAGCGGGCAGCACGGGAACATGCAGAGCTCACGGGAGAAAGACGCTGTTGGTTACATAGTTCTCCAAATGCCCCACCCGGCAATTTGTCAAAACTGCCAAACAAGTCTGACTGTACATCCAAAGAAAGCCCTGCAGGAGCCCCCCACCCCCGGCAGAAATGGTGACGTGCTTGGCTACTATGGCAGTGAGACCTTGTCAACTTGATCCTGTGTGAAGTGTAGGGGTGGACTCCAACCTGTCAATCAGGCCACAGCTTCATGATGCCTCCCTCCTGATGGGTGTGGCCTTTATACAAGGGAGAGACTGGGAGCCCTGGGGGAGGGATATAAAGCTGTTTTCGAGGGAGACAGACTGGGCCCTCTCTTCCTGTCAACAGTGACACTCTCAGATGCCCACAGGGGGTCCCGAAGAGCCAGCATTGACTCCCTGGCAGTGAGCCACCCGACCAGAATGTCACTGATTTTGTTCCTGTGGATAACCCAGCATAGCACAGCCTCGAATCCAATGCTGGTGCTTCCAACCCACCAGAGGCCCTGGGAGAAAGGCCTGGCGACAGTCACCCTGCAACACATGGGCTTGGAGGAGTTGAAATCAGCTGGATGGCAACTGGAAACCAACCAACCAACAACCTCTAGTCCAAAGGACCCCAGGATTAAGATCCGAAACGCCTCAGACTTCAGCCTAGGGGGCAGAGGATGCCTACTCGTCCTTTCAGCAAAGTGCCACCCTCGGTTCCCTCTCTCTCTGATTCTCGGTTCCCTGAGGGGGTCCGACAAAGATTTGAGTGCACATTGTCTCTATGGGTGGTGCGGATCAAAAACACTCTCGGATGCTCCCTGAAGCTGGCGTGGGGGGTGGGGGCGGGTTTGAATCCACCCAGAGGTACCTTGGAAGACTAACCGGGCGATGTACAGCTGAAACGCCAGCCACTGGACCCCTGTGGCCCACAGCTCTAGTGCTCTTCAAACACACAGGGGCCCGTGAGTCCAAACAGCCTTGACAGCTACTGGAAAGTCGGCCTGGCAGCGATTCCAGGAAAGACTAGAGGGTGGACAGGGAAGCGACTCGCCTAGATAGGGGTTAGGTGTCCCTGTGAGCAGCTAGAGCAGTGGTTCTCAACCTGTGGGTCGTGACCCCTTTGAAGGGTGAATCCCTTTCACAGGGGTCACCTGAGACCATCAGAAAACACAGAAATATTTCACAATATATAATTACACATTGTTTTGTGATTAATCACTATGCTTTAATTATGTTTAATTATGTTCAATTTGTAACAATGAAAATACATCCTGCATATCATATATTTACATTATGATTCATAACAGGAGCAAAATTACAGTCATCAAGTAGCAATGAAAATAATGTTATGGTTGGGGGTCACCACAACATGAGGAACTGTATTAAAGGGTCGTGGCATTCGGAGGGTTGAGAACTACTGAGTGAGAGTTTAATTCTTACTCTGAGAGACAGCACTCACTCATTCTCCCACTTGCAGGAAGTGGGAGCTGGGAGAGATCCACCCACTGTAGTTGGTTATTGGTTAAGGATGGTTCCCAGGGGTATTAGTTTCCTTGGACTTCTGGTCTGTCCCTCACATGAACAGGGAGGGCTCTACTGACCAAGGAGCGCCACAAGCAAAGGGCCCCTGGTGCTGGCAGCTAGAAACTGGACCTACATGTGTGCTCATGGTATAAGCAGAGAGGATATGAACAGATGCAATCACCACCCGCTCCCATACCACACGCTCACACAGAGATCAGAATGACTATCCAGTTTCAATGTTGCCCATGAAGCCGGAATAATCTGAATCCTGGAGAGATGTCAAGATCAGCCTGAAGTTCCCAGGCCTCTGTGGAGGAGACACTTCATTCTAAGCTGAATGTAGAAGGTTCCATCTAATTCAGCAGATGTTCCACCGCTCCAGTCCAACCTGACTAGGGGAAGGGGTGTTAGGGTTAGATCCCCCCCAGCCTGTTCTTTCTAGGAATACAATATGGGTCCATCTCAAACTAGTTTTGTGACCAACCTGTGACGTAAGGTGGCCTGCTCTTGAGCACAGGGATGGATGGATGGATGGATGGATGGATGGATGGATGGATGGATGGATGGATGAATAGATGGACGGATGGATGAATAGATGGATGGGTGAACAGATGGGTAAAGAGCACTGGGTTCTAGACCTACTGGTCTCAATTTCTAACCCAAGAGTGCCATCTCAGAAACTTGGTTACAATCCAACAAGGACATCTTTTACTTGGAGAATGAAGTGGTGGTTACAAGGAAAATGAACAAGTACAGAAGGCCTGGATTTATACTGAAATTCCAGAGAGATAATAGAATATCTACACCCTGGGCATCTGTTTCACCCTCCACTCTTTGTTAGAAACACTGGTGTCTGGCTGTCAGAGATTTCCTTCCATCTCAGGATTTTAATAAGGTGATTCTGCCTTTGCCAAGTTCAACTGTTTCAGGTGAACCAGGATTCAAAATTCTCACACAGTGAGAAATTCCTTCCCCAAAAACTAATGTGGAGGAAGAGGAGGAAGCATTTCAGTAAGTTAAGTTGGAAGAGTGGGTGGGAGAAATCCCTCCTATCCCAGCCTTTGCCTTCATTTCACACAAACCAAAATCATGTGGGAGCTCACAGGGAAGCCGCTTTCAAATTCACAGCCCGTTGTCCATTATAATTGAAAATACAGTGGCGTGTAAGAGAGGATGTTGATTCTAGACTCAGAATGTCAACCGGGTCTTCTCATTTCAGAGATACGTACATCCCTTAGTGCGCCGAAGCTACTGTGGGGCTGAAATTTTTATAAACTCGACTCCAAGTCAAATATTACAAAACTGCCAAATGTCAGTGCACTGCTTATTAGGAGGATACACCATACCCCATTAAGTCCAAATATTACCAAGTGCTTTCATCTCAAAGTTACAGAAACTCGCTTTGGCAAGCAAGCTCTCTCTTAGCAACACCTCAAGCATATCAGGAGAGTTCAACAATTGTGTGGGAAAATCCCACTATTGTTCATTTCATTTTTCCCACAAACATTTTGAACCCCCCGTGTATGTGAAGCGGGGAAGGGCAGAAGACACTTAAGGATTAAAAATAAAGCAAAACCTTCATCCCTTTCACTAAAAATGAGAAACACTGAGGGGGAATTACTCATTCAGGAAAACAGGGTTTGATCTCTAAAGACGCTAGCCAGTCTGCTGAGGAGTCTAAGTCACTAGGGGTATCAACATGATGGTAATGTTGTCCGGATCTGTTATCCTTTCCTGCCTCAATGATATTCTACCCAATTCTAGGCCTTTTCTCTCTCTTTGAGTTATGAAGGCTCAGTCCGCAAATGATTGTAAAACTTTAATTTCACATCCGGTCCAAAGCCAAAGGTCTGTTCTCCTCTGGTGTAAGGCCCCGGGCCCCATGATCCTCCCTGAGGAGACAGGCAAGCTCCCAGGAGCCCTTGCTTTGCTGAAGGAAAAATGGTGCCTCCCTGTGCGTCGTGTCAAAGTTCTACTTCTACCAAAAATCCAGTAAATCCTTAGATCCAGAAGCAAATGTTTTGATGTCAGGGAGGCTTCCTGATGGTGCTGCTGCTGCTG
>NW_022103913.1:7032925-7048448 GCF_000313985.2 Echinops telfairi
AAACTAGAGCGTGTTTTATACGTTTGGCACTTCCACCTTCCAGTGTTCAACGGACAAACGCAATGAGGATTGGAGGAATGCAGGGGACGGACTGTGGGTGGGGAGAGTGTCTGACTGCAGGGATGAGGCTACAATACATTCTCAGCAGCGAAGTGACAGAGGTGCTCGCCCAAAATGCGCTGCCATTCAAAGCTGCACATTCAGGGGAAATCCATAAGAAACTATTTTGCTGCTGGAAAACTTACTTTACACTGGCCCCCCAAGAAGGGTACACATTCTGGGAAAGAAGAGGTCTCCAAGTCAGATTCATCAACCTCAAAGGGTACTGGCCCTGGGCCATGCAGCTCTCGGCTCGCTAACGTACCCTCCTTCCCCACAGGTCTCCTCCTCTGGCTGGCTGCATCTCCCGAGCCACAAAGGGACCACCTCATCCCAGCAGAGCTGGCAGTGCCGGCCTGGAGGCTGACCTCTCCCAACCCAAATCTTCCTTCTCCAGTCCTCCTCTGGTGGGAAGGCAAGATGGGCTCAAGGAACCCTCATTCCATCCTGTACCTTCCAATGGGCCCAGCAAAGGGCTGCATTCCAGGGACCTCCCTTTACCTTCCAACTCTCTACTAAACCCTAAATGCCTGGAGACACAGGAGTGAGCAAACCACAGGCAGCCCTCAAGAAACCCCCAATCGAAACGAGGGACAGACAGGTGACACTTGCTGAGGCATCTGAGAGGTGCCACGGTGTTGGTCAGGACGGGGAATGAAAGGCACCCGTCCCTGCCCAGGGTTGGCCTCAGGATGGATGCCCATCAGAGGCACCTGCGGGGTGAGTGTGAGCTGGGACACGGTCAGGCAAGGAGAAAGTATGCTGGCACTTGGGGCAGCGGAGGCGCAAGAAAGTCCCAGCAGGCAGGAGACGGAGCAGCTACGTGTGAGAAGGAAATGTGGCAGAAACCACACACACACACACACACACACACACATCCACTCACTCAGGCCCACTCACAAGGCGCGCACCTTCTAATCATGGATTAGCTAAGTGACCGTTAAACCAGCAAGTGTGGACTTGGTTCTGAAGGTGATGAGGAAACAGGAACTGCAAGCAGGGGGTAATTAGCTGGGGGTAGGTATGAAGACCCCTCAAGGACTGTGTAAAACTGGGGTGCAGAGGAGTCACTCAAGAAGCCGATGGAAGAACCTCACTTAGAGACAAAGAAGACCCGGGTCCCTAAGATCTCTCTGAGGCCAGGGGCCCCTTGCACAGAGAAGCACTTCCCACCCCTTGCCTGAGGGGCAAGTCAGCTGTGCCAGCAAGAGGTGGCTGGAGAAGCCAGGAATCAGTCCCCGCCCAGGAGAAGCCAAAATGAAACTTCCCAGCACACGGAAGGGCATACTCAGACCAATAGAAAAGGGGCTGTGTTCTAGAAACTGCTGAGGTGCCAGGGCTCCCTAAAACAAGGTAAGCCTATCCTCACTCTAAGTAGACATGTTCGTGAGCCAGGTACATACTCACTGGATGTCCCAGGTCCAGGTGATGCTTCTGTGGCTGGGTCTGAGCACCACCAGCCTGACATCTGATGCTCTTGTACCACAAGTGGCCATGCCCTCCCTGACTTAGGTGGTCAGGTAAAAGGGCAGATAGTTGCCAGGGATCAAAGGCACTGAGCAAACTGAGGCTCCTTGACCAGGAGAGAGCATGCCCAACCCCCACATCTTCACCTCTGACGATATCCAGGCTGTCTCATGCCAGGATTCAAGATGAAAGGGGCGTTCAAGACCCACCAGGCCTGGCAGTCCTTGGTCCATGGACTGTGATGACTTAATATGGCTTGGTTACCACTAGCGAGACCCATGTGCCTTTCGGGTCCACAGGTAGCCTGCCACACTGCATTGCAGTGCTCCGCTCTGAGAATGCCAACCCGTGGGCCAAGTTGTGCCCTCTCCTACATGCAAACATGGTTAGGCGGATCACACGCCATGTCTGTGCTCATTATCTCAGTTGTGTAAAGGCCAGATATATTTGCTCCTGATCTAAGTCTCCAGGTGGAACTTGGGAACTCCAGCATCTTGCGGACTGCAGCTCAGATTCCCCGTGCAGAAGGCCATGCTCTTTGGAAGTGTGGCAGGTGACTTGTTGGGAAGCCATGGCTGGCGGTGTTGACCAAGACAAACAGCAACGTTTCCTAACCATGCTTTTACTCATATTTCCCACCAGCTTGAGGACACCCAAACTGAAAACTTAGGATGATGTTTATGATCACCATCGTTATTTGTAGCATTTTAAGGAGTGGCTTCTGGGAAGCAATCAAACCCATCCCCCCCAAATCTCGGGGCCAACAAGATCGAGGTGAGCAAGGTCCCGAGGGAGGAGGTAAACCGTGGCCAGCTGGGTCGTGGGATGGGAGGTGTGCTGAAGCTTGAGGAGCCCCTCCCGGCAGCCCGCTCCCTTCTGCACCGGGGGCGCTCTCAGGGACACGTGGGAAAGCAATCCTCCAGGAAAAGCTGCAGTTTAGAGTTCAAGTTCTCCACTGGACCCTGACTTGAGTTCTTCTCCTCAGGAGGGCTGGGATTTAACTTTTGGACAAAGAGGGTGGGAGAGAGGAGGGCAAGAGAGGAGAACACTGTGCAAAGTGGGGGAACTGCAAGTGCAATAAAAGATGATTTACTCATGACATCTAATTAAAAGAAGAGGAAATTGCTAAAAAGTCTAAAGTATAATTTAAACTTAATAGTCAAACAAGGTACAACCACCTTTACGCTTCAGAGGACGACGCAGTAAAACTAAAATAATTGGCTTTCCTTTGGGGGAGGGGTGTACCGACAAGGAGAAACTAAGGTGACGTCTAAGCCTTGGATGCACAGTTTGTGCACTCTGATTATGACGGCTTGGCCACTGAGTTAGGCCGGGTTGACCAGAGAAACAAATGCAGAGACACTCGTATGTGTGTCAGAGAGAGCTTTCTATCAAAGAGTAATTGTATATAAAGAAAACATCCCAGCCCAGTCCAGATCAAGGCCATAGGTACGGTTTTAGCCCATAAGCCTGATACTAGTCCATAATCACTCTTCAGACTCACACAGTCACATGCAAAGATGCAAAACGTAGGAGGATCACAGGCCGGTGGGTACAAAGTCTTGTGGATCCAAAGGCAGTGGCTGCATCTCCAGGGCTCTGGCTGCCATCACTGTAGCTCCATGTGGCTTGTCAACAGGAAGGTGAAGAGAGAGAGTGGGGACCACCTCCAGGGAGAAAGAGAAGAAAATCCCAGAATCCTCATGAGAAGGCCACACCCACATGGAGGGATCATCAGGCTGTGACCGCATTGACAGGCTAGACTTCACTCCTATACCTATTGATCAAGTCGACATGAAATTAGGTAACTACCACCGCCACCATTCTTGTTCCATGCTCGTACAAATTAAAATAGGACACTTCAAATACCATAATTTGAAGTATATAAACTGTAAACTCAATACGTTCTCACTGGCTCTGACATGGAGATTTTCCTAAGTGATGGACAAATCCTCTTTCAGCTCTTGGTTCCAAGGCTTGATTCTCCATCCATCCATCCCAGGTAGCATCTAGAGGGGAGAAGCTGGGACCATTGGCACAGAGAGATGTATGCCAAGAAGCGCTGGCAGAGTTGGATGCACTGAGATACTAGAACTGTGTGGGCTTAAACTGTCCTCAGCATGTTGACTTGAAAAACAAGAGTAAGTGTGATTTTCTAATTCCAGAGATAGAGAAAGGAATTTCCTCATGTTCCGAATGTTTCTCCTACATAATATTTTATGCCTAACTATTAGTGATTCATTTCTTTGTGTTAACCACCACTCATCATAACGCTACAAGATAGAATTCAAGGGGGGTATCCCCCTCAAATGGAATCCCCCTCCCCCAAAGCTATGTATTTAAATATTTTTTAGAAAACAACCCTGTCACTTTCAAAGTACCCTCTATTACACTTAATGAATTTGTCAAATCTGCGATTTTATTCTTGGAAACATTTTCCAAACTCATCTGTTCGGATGGCTGACAGCACGTCCCTGGTTTTTTTCTTCACCTCTTCTATGTCATCAAATTGCTGTCCTTTCATGTCCTTCTTCATTCTCAAAGACAAAGAAAAGTCGCCAGAGTGAGTTCAGGTGAGTAAGGTGCATGGGACAAGAGAGGCATGCAGTTTCTGTGGCATGTGTCCCAAGCAGGAAACAAAACTTCACAGCCACATGCTATTGTCTTAAATAGGCCATCACAAAAATATGAGGTTTGAACGAAACTCCTTTTCCGAAAAAATTCACTGTGACCAGAGGGAACCTTCCGAGGCAACACCACTGGATGCACGATCTCAGAGTGCGTTACTTGATGCTCGCCTAGCGGGAAAAATGCATCCTGCAAAAGCTGAGCCCAGCAGAGCTTTTTCCAGCTTTTTGGGGTCTCCCCTTGTAGAACTTCCCATCGGGAGGATCCCAAGGCTATAAATCTTTATGAAGCAGGCTGACACAGCTTCCTCTCTTGAAACAGCTAATGGGTTCAAGTTGTTGACCTTTCAATTAGTACTCAAGTACTTAACCACTGCACCACCAACCTTCCACAACACCCCCTCAAAAAGAAAAATAAACTCTCCCTCCCATAGAGTCATCGAGCCAATTCTGACTCACAGAAATCCTATGGGAAACCCCTGTGGGTTTCCGACACCATAACTCTTTCCAGGAATCGAGCAGCTAGTGGTTTCGAACAGCTGACCTTGTAGTTAGCAACGCATAACCACTATATCTCCAGACCTCCTTGGACTGTACCACGAGGGCCCCTTCAACCCTTGGTGCCATTAGCTGGAGGCAGGATGATTCCTGAGACCGGTGCATTTCACAGGGGTCTAGTTTGTGGAATATAGAGACAATATGTCCCTTGAAGTACATTTGTGGGTTTCAGAACTTGAAGGAGCAGAAAAAGTTGGAAAATGAACATCAGAACCTCACGCCATCAAACACAGGGGCAATCAAGCTAAGGAGCTGATTGCCTAGTCTCGTCCCCTGAGACTTGGGGAGTCCTCCTTCAGCTGCTTGCTGGCCCCATCTATGTCCAGCCACACTGGGACAAAGGCAAGTGCTGCTCAGAGACAGAGCTTCCCAGTGGCAATCTACGGCAGATGACCAAGATCCTCACTCAGGGGACCTCCCCTTTCAGCTGAGACCCCTTTTTGTTCTATCTCCATTCCTGAGAATATGCCCAGGACAAAGGTCCCAGTTGAAGAAGCTAAAGCTGCTGTAATGGAAGAAATTGTATTCACTCGAGAAAGCAGTTGGAATCCGAGCCACTAGACGAGGCACACAGAAGGCATCATCGCCCATTCTCAAAAGGGTTCCTGTGCCCGAGCCCATTGTGCCAGCCACGGTGTCGATCCATCTCACTGAAGGACTGCCTCTTTTTTGCTGCCCCTCTATTTTCCCAAGCAAGATGGCTTTCTCAGGAGAGACCAGTCCCCGGCGAAGCTGCAGAGCTATAGACATCCTCTGGAGAACACCTGACGGTTGTCTATAAACCCAGGAACCAAAGCGCCAAGACACGCCCAAGACCATCTACAAGGAGAAAGCAGCAGCCATGACTGAGAACATCAGTGCCCAGCCTTTAAAGGAAGTCCTGGTGCACAGAGATGAACACTGCGATGTCGGTGGTCCCATGGGGGATAAAAGACGTGACCGTCCGCTGCTGCACCGAGTGCCCTCTTGGAGACCCTATGAGGAAGCAGTGCTGCTCTGTCCAGTAGAGCTGCTCGAGTCAGAACTGACTGATGGCAACGGCTTTGGTGTTTGGGGCCTGGGTTCTTTAAAGCTGCCCACTTGGGGGATTGGTGTCCCTGCCGCACTAGCTAATGAGGACAGTCTCTTTCCCATCTTCCAGACGTTCTTGTTTCTTCCCTCATTCATCACCCCGACCTGTTCAGTGGCCCCGCCCTCCTTAGGGCTCTACAGAGTCAAGGGGGGCGTGTTGAAGGGAGGGCAGCCACTTGCCCACAACCCTCAGATGGCTGAGTGGGACACTGATGTCCAGTCACTCCATCCTCCTGGACATGTCCTTTGCCACTGCTAGCTCTGGAGGAGCTGGGAGACAAGATCCCTTACAGTGTCTCTGGCTTCAGGTGTGGGGTGACATGCTAAGTGTTTTCCAGCAGCGCGAGAGAAAGCCAGGCGACGACCCTGTGCTCTCTAAGTCGGGATAAAGTGTACCCTGGCAGAGGAAATCATAAATAATGCATCTGAACACTGGGATTTCCATATTTTTGAAGGGTTTCAATTCTCCTCCCCTCCAACTTTGATATATATACTTACTTAACAAGGGTCTGGGGAGGGTTAATTGAATTAATATATGTAAAGTGCTTTGAGTTTGAAGAGAATGCGCGATATAAATGGAAGTGTCACTAAAAAGGTTATTCTAATTTACATCTAACACTTTCAGTTCATGCTGCTAATGAACCTATATCCTTTTAGAGAGTGATTAATTTATAGAAATGTGATTATTTTTCCTAATGCTAGATATGGGTCAGCTTCTCCTATTACTATATCTAACATTACAGGAGAATTCAATGTTTCATAAATTAAAATAATAAATCAAACATCCCTGTAATGGCTATATTTCATTAATTACAAGGAGACATGCATTAGATTAACATTTATCTGTTCTAATTAATTTGCTGCAATGCAGTTATCCATGCAAATTGGAAAAACGCCACATCAACTTGACATACTATTAACAGTTTTCACTAGTTCTTCCCTGAAAATGTATGGGCCAGCAACGGCTGCATATCTCAAGTAACCATGGTGACCACCAGCTGTGTGACATATGCAGGCTGTACATCGAAGAGCGGAGGAAAGGAACTTACTCTAAATGCAAACTTCTCCTGAGAAAATAATGAACTAAAATTATAAAATCATATAAAGAGAAAAGTAGGTGGGAGTCTGTTTAAGGTTTGAGGGTTTGTCTTTTCTTTCCTTCCTTCTCTTCCTTTCATTCTGAAAGCACCAAAACAAATTATTTAAATGTGGTCACCGTGTTTTCTTAGGCATTGATCCCTTGGACATTCCCAACTCTCCTGGCTTGTACACTCTGCGCACGTGGGGAAGCAGTCCCCTTGAGAAGCTGAGTGGCTGCCCGAGGCGCACGGCTGACCCAGAGACCCTCATGGGCTCTACCACGCCCCTGCTGTGATGCTGCATGGTGACTTCCCAACCAGGCTTGACCACTACAGGTGTGTTTAACTGCACAGGACACACACATCAGAGAAATGCAAGTAGTAGTAGACGTCACAGAAATGACATGCTCTGTAGACCGGCAATCTTCACGTGACAATTGGATGCAGTGATTCCACGGGAAGAAGTCAGAGGTCAGACAAGTAAGCATTATTAGAAACAGCAAGCCAGGCTTCTACAACCTTTCTCGGAGAGCATTCTCATGCATCCACCACCCCGCCCCGCAGCCCCTTGGGGAGCAGCTGATGTCCTCCTGACTCCTCAACCAAGCGGACTAGTTCCAGCCCTCACCGAGTGAGTGACCGAAGGAGGCACGTTGATGTGAGCAGAGTCTCGGGTCCCTAAAGGAGAAAGGCAGACTTTCTAAATCTTCCCAGCACATCACGGAGGAGTGGCACTGGCCCTGAGCAGTGGGCTTGGACACAGTAGCTACAATGACGAGCGTGCCAACCATCAGGAGGCTGGCTCAGAGCCAGGCCATGTTTGTTCTCTGGGAACCGGGCACCAGGAGTCGAAGGTGATTTGACAGCAGCTCACGACAATTCTTTCCTGAATTGGTGGAGTGGGTAAGCAGCTTAATCTTAGCCCGCCTCCGTGTCCTCACTCACACGGTGAGAATCATCCGAGTGCCCACCTCGTCTGCTGAGCTGGAGGCCGTGAGGGCTAGATGAATTAATACCTGTGAGACACTCAGAACGGTGCCCGGCACATAGTTAGCTTGTGATAGATGGTCGTGGTTACTCTCTAGAAATGGCTAGAAATCCCATTGCGAGAAGAGGAGGCCAGAAAAGAAGCCGGGGTGGTGGGAGTGAGAGTGGGGAACGGGCGTGGGGAGCCGTGGGAGCAGAGCCCTCAGCAGACTTGTGCTTGGCTGGAGAGTCTGGAATCTATCCCAAGAGGACCGGTACTCGCCTGCACGTGGTAAGCAAGGGTGGGATTTCCTATTCAAGGGGCAGTATGTTCTGGGGGACATTTGATCCACAGGTTGGGGTTTCAAAGATGAAGGCTGAAGTTTTCTGTGGACACCTCTGTCCTGGCTCTTGCTGTAAGGATTTCTGAGCTCCCTGATGGATTCTCCGTAGGAAGGGGAGGTGTGGAAAATGGGAAGCATTCGCTTGTGCATCCTGAGACCTGGAAGGCTGGTTTTTTCCAAGGAGGGACTGGTGGCCAGTCTCTCTGCTGCCCCCAGAGGATGGCAGCACCCCCGGGGCAACAGCTCTGAAGGGATGTGAGGAGTAGACTCCAGGGACTGGGACTCCCAGTGGCAGCAAAGACTCTGATGTGGCCTGTGGAAGTGCAGAGCCCGCGACCTCAAGGAGCTGCACACTTCAGACCCAGGACACCGGGAGGAGCGCACCGTGGGACCGAGAGCCTGAGGCAATTCCAGGCAGTGTACAGCTATTCTCGGACCCTAGAACGGACGATGTGCAGGGACAGCGCTCAGTGGTGACTGGGATAGAATTTCTCGCAAGCTTGGTTGGACTGGTGGGCAATGCTACAACCCTGGGGCCAGGGGAGGGGAGGGGAAGGGAGGGAAGGACAGGCAGTCAAAGCCAGAATCTGGTGCTTTCACTCATAAAGGATGCTGAATAAGGGCGTCGCAGACACGGAGGAGAGAAGGCAGGCTCTAGGATCGTGATGGGTAGGATTACTAGGGCCATGGTGAAGGCCTGGTGTCAGGGCAGGGAGAGTACACATACTGGAGGACTACAGACACTGGGGCTTGGGCGAGTGGGCAAATGGTGCACCTTTCACCCAACCAAACCCCACTGAGCAGGGGACAGATCCCTGAGGGAAGCTGACAGCTTGGAATGGCACTCATGGGGGGCTGGTTGTGTACCAGGATACCCTAGAGGAGGGAGCTAGAGATGAGCGAGGAGAGAAATCAGGCAAAACTGCTGTGAGCAGAGGGATGGGCTGGAAACCGGGAAGGTCCTGAGAGATTGATGGAGACAAGGCTCTGTTCCAAAGCCTAGACAACTGCTCTGAAGCCAAAGGAGTGGGAACGACTGCCCAGGCCCCACAGGTCTGGCCACACTGGCTCCCTAGTGCTGGGCTGCAACCCACCGCAAGCAGACTGGCCCTTTGGCCTGAATCCAGACTCTATTGCCACGGGCTCTGTGCTACCCATTTACCAACCCTCCACTCAGTTTGTCACACACCAACGGCCATGCAAATGGCCTAAGACCTCACCACATGTGCCCTGTCCCATGAGTTAGCTGACTCGACAGCAATAGACAACAGCCTCAATGAAGCGTGTCTGTGAAGCAGGGCTGGGCCACGTGAGAGTTGGCCGTGACATTAGAGGAAAAGGCAGTCTTGATGAGCAAGCGAGGTGCCTGCTGCTTCTTCGATCACATCTCCTCCCACCTTTGTCACAAAGCTTTCAGCCTGTCTTCCTCCTCTCCCCAGGAACCAGGTGTCTTTAACTAACCCAGAGTCTTCCTCAAGCAGATGCCAGGTAAGCCCAAGCCGTGTGTGTTAATGCTACACTGTCCCCCAGGTCCACCACCTCTACGCTGGGAGACCTTGGGTAAATCACTTCACTTCTCAGGGACAGAAATTCCTCCTTGGCAAACATGAGATAGTAACACTGTCTATTTATAGAAGGGGTGTCAGGGTCACACCAACTGATACAGTCTAGAGGCATAGTAAACCTCCATGACACATGTGCTGTTTTGCTCAGTTCTGTAACCTGTCAGTAGAAATCTATTTGGCTCTGGCTATGCTGTGTCCCTACTTCTGGATATGTAATCACGGGCATTCTTATAGCCATTCATTAGTTCTCTTTACCATAGCCCCACCACACACACACACCCCCTACTTACCTGATGTCTATTCATCCACCAAGGCTCCATCCATTTTCCCCATAAATCTCGCCTGCTTTCTCCTGTCCTACAAAGACTTTATCTGGGACTTGCACTGCTTGCTCTGCCATTACCCACAAGTTCGCCAGCTCTCTCATAGTCTGGGTCGTTCCCCTAGCAGTGTGAGAGAGGTCCATGATATCTGGATCTGCCTGGATCCTTCTCCCCTCAATGAGAATAGCAAGGGGTTAAGAAGTAGCCGTTGGTTGAAATGGCTACAAGACACATGGCCCTTGGCATGTTTAGGTTGGCCTCTCATCCCCTGAATTCTCCTCTGACCAGATGGCTCCCCCTGCCTTCTGGCTGTTTCTCCCCCAAAGCTCTCACAGCAGGACCCTCTGCCTACTCAGTGCCAGCGCTTCACCTTAACATCTTGCCCCCAGCTCAGCCCTCTCTGTAATCCAGCTTCAGAACCTCCTGGTCCAGTGGGGCATTTCCTCTGGGACCAATTAATAGTGAGCAAGATAACAAAACAATAATCCAAGTTGTTATCTGGTTATCAGGCCTCAGTTACCTCCTTCCACATACACATGCATTATCATATTTCTTGTCAACGTTTTGCCTCTTAAACCAAAAAGAGTCTTTCTCTGCTTTCTGAGACAGCAAGACTTGGAAGAAAGAGCTAGCTAACCAGGGGACCCTTCCTTAGAACCCAAATCACATCACAGACCTCTGCAGCCGGCCCATTTAGACATGCTTGTTTCCTTTTCACAGCAAATATCACTGAAACCTTAACTCTGAGATGGTTCTGCAGTAAGCACATTAAGACGGTGAGTCAGAGGCTCTGACTTCAAAGGTATTCACAGGCTGATGGAAGAAGCCGATGTTTTCACAAACAACTCCGGTCAAATATGCGATCACACACATACACAGTCCCAGAGAGAGAGAAGGAAGGAGGAGGAGGGGGAGAAGAACAAGGAGGTGGAGGAGGAGGAAGAGGAGGAGGGGGAGGAATGTACATTTGAGCTGAACAAGGATATGAATAATACTCTTGAACTTCCAAAAGGAAAGAAAGAGGGAATTTCATCCAATATCCAGCACAAGCTCCAAGTTTTTAATGGATTGATAATTACAGTCATTTTGCACAAAGGGGTTTCCAAAAGTTCATGGGAAAATGTAACTAAAACATAATGGGATTTTTCCACAAATTTCCTGAAGCCCCTTCACATTTTGCCTTTTACATGCGATAACCGGTAGAGCCCCATTTTACCGATGAGAAAGCTGAGGCTCTAAATGGTTTACTAGGTAACGTGCCCAAGATCACCTAGCAAGGAAGCAGTCGGAGCAAGAGTAGAATCCAGGTTTCTCTGGATCCAAAGACCAAATATCACTTCATATAGGAGAGCTGGAAGCATCCAAAATGTTAGGCCAAGGACAAATTCTTGTTCATCTCATACCCCAAGGCTAGAGAGTGGGGTGACCCTGGAGACCCAGGAGAATTCAGGTGAGCTATCTGCCCTGCCGTGCTCACAGTCCATGTTGGGTCAAATGAGGGGCATGGGCACCCCAGAGGCCCAGGCCTGGACAGGTCAGCCTCAGGGTCATCTGGGGAAAGTCCCCAAGCCTGTCTGTCCCGATAACGAGCCAGACTGAGGATGGGGATCTCCCAGCCCAGGGGCCCCAGCAGGGAGAGAGCATCTTCCAGGCCAGGCAGCAGGGTGGTGCAGAAGGACTGCCCATCAGAGAGCAGCCCTCGCTGCGCGGTTGGGAGGGCAGTTTCTCATTTGTGTTTCCCGAGCTGAGGCAATAACACTGCCGCTCCCCCCAACGCTGATTTCATGCAATTCATCATAAAAATTCCACACCACTTTCACCCCTGCAGGACGCGCTGCAACGTGCAATCTGGGATACTCAAGGATGGCTTTTGAACCAGTGGGAGGGAGACCGGGCTGCTGCTCCAAGCAAGGGGGCGCCAGGTTCCACTTCCCTCACCTCACCAGCAGGCCCCTTGTCAACAACCCTGGAAGATGCTCCCGAGGGCCCCTGGGGAACTCACACAAACAGGCAGTGGAGCATCCCAGTGGTCCAGAGGTCTGCTTCCCAAACTGAAGGGGCAAACAAGGGAGCCCTGCTGAGGAGTAAACAGGGACGTGAGGGCCCTTCTCACCCCAATCCCTCACCCTCGCGTCTTGGTAGCGCATTTGCCTCGGTCAGACTCAGGCTCTTCATTTGTGAAATCTGCTAACGCCTTCCCTGAGCAGCTTGTCAGGATTAAGACAAGCCTGGTAAAGAGACTGGTACTTTGCCCGCTATGCACCCAGGAAGAGCTGCATGAACTTTAACCCCCTGCTGTGCTGCACGTTGTCGTTCATTGTCATCAAGTTGACTCCGGCTTCTGGCGCCCTGTGCGCCCGGAGTAGCACTGCTCTGCCAGAGAGTCCTCCGTCAGAGGACTCTCAGCCTGCCTGCGGAGGGTTTCAGCTGCCAAGCTTCGGCCCAGTCCTCAGGGGGAGGACCATGAACACCCTTCTGCTGGGTTTCCAGGTGTCACCCTCACCACCCCTGTCGGTGCCCCTGTACGTACACGCTTGGGCAAATCCTATCTGCTGACGTTCTCTGAACATTTCCAGATAAAGATGTTTTCTACCCACTAGATGAAAAGTTTCTAAAAGAAAGGTGCGGGTAGGGAGCATGACCTGCCAGCTACGCCCAGAGCACTGAGCCAGGCTCTGGACACACACACACACACACACACACACAGTAGCTGATGGTTGGCGCTCAAGCATTGTCCTCAATGACCTCTCTGCCAGGACGCTGAGAACTGAAAAGAAACTGCACTTTGTCTTTGAAACCACTGCCGCTTCACTAAATGCAGCACAAGCCACCAGACATTTGTCTGGACAGCATCTTCTTCTTCACTCTGGATGAGCCATGGCTTTCTCTGTGCTGAGACTCCGTGCGTCCTCGGCAGCCTTCCGGCTGTGCTCATAAAGCATGTGCATGGGAGCCGGTCTGGCCACAGAGCCCAAGAGGAGCGCTGGTGTGATCTGAATAGGCCAGATAAAGGAGTGTAAAGAGAAGGGTCCGAACAGCTGGCGGGCCCCTGTGCTGTTCCTGACACAGGGAATACAGTGACATGGAAAGTGCGCTGATTCTGTGCACACTTCAGCCACTGGGAACTCCTGCTCGATTTCCTGTAGTAAGAGATGACAAACACAAAGGCAGTTCCAGCCACGGAGCTTTCAGTCCCAGAGCTGCATCCAACTCTTGCTGGCACCCGGGGGCCACCCGCCCTGTTTTCTTCTACACATGAATACAGGATTGTATGGGAAAGGAGCGTTATTGTGGGTTCAATCTTCTTCACACGCCTCCCAGAGTTTACTGCTTTTTAGTGGTGGGAATAATAACAAGACGAACCTTAAAAAGGGCCAAGTTAATGGCAGGGTTTGCTAGACATGAAAGAGAGCATTATTATTTCCAACGTTCTTCAGCAATTGTGTGGGACTTAGGAACGTAAAATGCACATACAGTGTACTAATTTAAGTCAGTCCAGTCAACAGCAAATAAAGTGTCATAATAAACATCTCTGTTTTCATCAAACATTACACATTTTTCTAAAAAAGGGTGGGGGGCGGGGAACTGCAGCAAACACGCTCTTTGCAGCCCTCTAGTGGACTGATGTGGAAAGAAGTGGGAACAGAACAGATTCAAAGAGCAACTGAAATCAGTCCAGTCGGGCCAGTCAACTTTTAACACAGACAGATGCCTTGTTTTAACCACCAAGCTGACAGGCTCTGCGTGTGCAAGATGTACAGTGCCAGTTAAAATAAGCAAGATTAATTGTGTAAGGGCCAATAATCGAATATGTGTATTTTCAGTGTGTATCCGTTTCTAATTTCTCTCTCTCTCTCTCTCTCTCTCTCTCTCTCTCTCTCTCATCTCTCATCTCTCATCTCTCATCTCTTCAAAGGGTTTCCGGCCCAGAGAGAATGCGCAGCAGAGCGCACACAGTTGGAACAAAAGGCGTGTGGTCTTCTTCCCAATTTCTTCTGCTCCTCCCTTGCCATGAACTCCCCGTGTGTAGACATCTGCTTATGAATATACGATTCGCTCCGCTACAGTGTGACGGAAGACCTTCCAAATAATGCAATTGGCTTGCCTAATGAAGTGTGTACACTGGGGAGGAAAAGCAAAAGATGTGGGTGCTCATTGCGTTCTGTTCCTGTTTGCATCCAAACCCCATCCCGTCCTACAGTGACTCCTTCCCCACAATGTGCTGGTGTGTTTTCTTTGTCTTCCTAAGAAGAAACAGTCTCTCAAGGGACCCCAGGAAGGGGCAAAACGCTGCAATGAAATTAGATCTCAGCTCAGCTAGCGACGGAGTTTCAAACCAACAGCATAGGCAATCACAGGAGAAACCGAAGCAGTTCTTGTAACGCAGTTACTGGAGGGGCAGTGCCTAAAAGCCCAGGCCAAGGGACCCTCATCAGCCTCCAGCGCTCCTCATCTACCAAGTCATGAGTACCCAAGAGACTTCTTCCCCTCCCTGAGCCACGAACACATTCCATTTCGAAGCCCACTTCCAAACAGGGTGGCCGCCTGTAGCCAAGCCCTTTAAAGATCTGACAGCGGCAGACACTGCTCTGCCCGCTGCTCGATGACCATGACCACCAGCTGCCCTTCTCCTTGCCACCTGGTAGATTTCACTACTACAGCCCTCAAACCAAGCGCAAACTCTGCCTTGTCAACAGCGCAGAGATTCAACAAGTTCTCCCCAAAAGAGGTGTTCCACCCCGGCCCCTGCCTCCCTGGCACCCACATGTCCTCCCACCCCGCACCGGTCGGGGCCCTTGCTTCCCTCCCAGCCCAGCCCCCTTGCAAGCGTACGACCTTTTGTTTCAGGCCCGCCCCCTTGGCGCCCCCCACCCAGCGCTCCTCCCTAGCTTTCTAGGGGGGCTGGAAAAGTCTCCAGTTCCCCTAGGGGCTGGAGGGACAGACAGATCTTGCTTTTTCCAGGCACCAGCCCAGAGGATGTCAAGATCTGAAATCTACAGAGGGAGTGGGGAAGGGGTGCCAGGGTGGACTCTTGACCTTCTGCCTGGGCGAGACTGAGCCCAGGCGGAGAAGCTGCCAGGAGCGGCACACCACCACTTCTCTTTCCCGACTCCGTGGTCTCCGGAGAGGCTGCGCCACCCTTGGGAGCAGAGCTGCGCGGGGGAGGGGGAGACGAGGGGGGGCGAGGGGACAACTGGCGCTAAGCCATAGGGCGCCCTGGAGTACAAGTTTCCACCCCACCCCAAGCTGGGAAGCTGCCCTCTCTAGGGCTCCCTCCTTTGAAGGTCCCACAGCGAATTTCTCCTGCAGGGCAGCAGCACACACCTGCCTCCTTCCTGGGTGCGGCGCCCTGCTGGAGTCCACCCAAGCCGGGGGCCGGACCCTGGGCTCGCACCTGGCACAGGCAGCCCCCAAAGTTGTCCG
>NW_022103913.1:7049139-7060397 GCF_000313985.2 Echinops telfairi
GGCTCCCCGCCCCGCAGCCGCGGCCGTGGCCCCCAACTTAACTCTGCTCTCTCATGCGCCCCTGTCACTGTGGGGTTCTCACTCCGAGGGTCCTGGTGGGCGGCTCCAGGGGACCTACCGCTCTGGGTGTGGATGGCGGGCATCCCCTGACAGTGGTCACCTGGGGCTTGCCGGTCCAGAACGAGGGCAAAAGGAGACTGACCGTGCCACGCCCTCAGAACTGGCATCTAAGAAAAGGGGGGCTGGCAAGTGCACCTGCTGTGGCTCCTGGCCTTGCCTGGGTCTCTGGACTCTCCTGCGGCCTTGTCAGGGGAGGGCCCCAGGCACACACTAGTGCTTGGAAGTGCTGGGCTGGTGAGTTGTAGGAGTATGGCCTTCTCAGTAAGGGCTGGCGTAACCCCTGGCTTTCAGGGATTGATGTGGCAGCCACACCAGAAAAGGCAAACTTGGGGTTCTGGGCTGCAGAGGCTACAGAGGGAACCATACTTAAACACCCATGCAGCATGGTGCCCAGGCAAGAAGTGGCCAACTTTGTGCTGTCCAACCACATCTCTAGAACCAGGCCACCAGACGCCATGCATTGTAGAAACCCCACACCATTGAGTCATTGTCACCTTGAGGGCTCCCACCACCCGAAGCACCACACGCAACTCAGAGGTCATAAGAAATCAAGATAAAGAAACCTAGAAATAGACAAGCCACTCATCCATTCAATAAATTTTCTGAGCACCTCGACGTGGGGCGTGACCCTGCCACTGAGCACTGGAGATGCGAAGACATAGGGGAGTTTTCAGTTGCCTGGGAAGCAGGATAGGGTGATAAAAGGCAATTACAATCCCTTGTAAGCATTATGGTCTTGCACATTGTTTATGTTGCTAGCTATGAGCCTATACAAATCAATTAACAAAATGTATATATTGCAACAGTGTCTAAACAGCAGCCTATAATTAATAACTGTAGTGTGGGGTACTCAACAAAGCCATAAAATCCATTAACAGCCCTCCTGCTGCTCAGCCTCTCGGAGCCACTGTGGCAGCTCATCCAGAGCTGGTGCCTTTGTGAAAGGCAGCGGGCTGGGGTTCCAGATGCAAAAAGGTGCTTTGGGGGGACAGCTGCGAATCATGCTGGCTGCCCTGGGTTCAGACCAGGCTGGCACTTCACCTGGAGGGCTCCATTACCTGCGCAATACCATATGCCATTATTCTTAGTTCAAGGCTCTGGGAAGTCAGGTAACTAACTTCCTTGCCCAAGGTCACAGAGCTAATAAGCACCTCAGGCCAACACCAGGACCTTGCCTTTCTCAGATATTATCTTGGCTTGCCTTGCCATCAGGATCCAGGGGCAGGGTAAGGGGGAGTAAAAAAGGGGAGGGGGTACTTTGCAGGTAAAATCAGATAAACCAGCAGATAAGGGAGAAATGAAATTTGCCTCACATTCTTCCACTTAAGCCTTTCCAACTACATATCTGCCACCCCCATTTCCTCTGATAAACAAACCGACCTTGCTAGATTCTCTAGGACCCCATTTATTCGGGTCTATCTCTTATTGTTATTCCACCAGGTTTTATTAAAGACTAACTGATTGGTCTTCAAATTTTAAATGCATACCAAAGAATGAGAAAGAGGTGGAGTGAGGATGGAGCCCATTGAATAACGCCTCTAAGTAGTCCCTCCATGTCGAGAAAGAAGCCCAAGGAGACACCAGGGGGCAGGCCAGTGTCCAAGCAACACAGTGTCATTGCCTCTAGAGCCTCCTCTAGACCCAGATGAATAAGGATGCTTAGATACAGGGCATCAGCAGCCTCCAGTTGTTTACACCTCCCGGAAGCTTTGCTCTCTGGCCTTGCTGCCCCAACAGAAGGCTCGACCTTTGATATGCTCTGGACAGTGCAAACTAGCAAATTGGGTGCAAGGAGAGGATAGAAATAGAGCAGGTTTACTCCTTCCTCCCTGAGTCCTAGCCCACTGGCGTGAGGAGAAGACCAGACTCCCCTGTGTGAGGCTGTGAGACCAGCTCCTGGCATAGAGCCCAGGTAAACCCTAGGCTATCCTAAGCCACTCAGACACCTGTCATCACATGAATCAACCAAGCCAAAGTCAGCCCAGTCTGGCCTGCTAACCTAATAAGCACGAGCCTAGATATTCTTATTTATTAATCTGTAGTGATTTTCACCACACCAAAGATTCTCCTCGGTTTGGCTAGTCTCTCTCTCTCTGCCCCCTGCCCCAATAATTTCCTACAGCATCCAACTGGCAATCTCTGACAGAGATAGAGTACTCAGTGAGCAAAGTTTCCTAAAATCTGTAGTGAACCATTTCGTGTATTTTTCACATGTTCAGTGAATGCAAACTGCCTTCCTCTGATCTCTGCTTCCCATCTCTATGAAATGACCCTCACAACCCTGGTGTGGTTCATTTCCAGGAAAGGCACAACCAGTCTGGTTTAGAGAGGGTGAAAGTGACTAAGTTCAGCCTTGAAAACACTCTGGCAACAAGAGTCATGGTATTTGTGTTAAGCATCGCTGGGCTTTCTGATGTGAAAAGTGGCAAAGCACCCAATAGTTAGTTAATGGGCTAACTTGCTACCTCACACCTTCCTTCACTCTTTAGCCATTATTTTCTCTGTCTTAGTGAGGTCAGTTGGCTGAGGAGGTTTGAGTGATTTGTCCCCATGCACACAACTGCGCAGAATTTGATTTCATTCCTGCATAATTCCAAATTTCGTTTTTCTTCCACATGACCTGGTATTGTGAGAGGCATATCGGATATGTAAATGATAAAAGAAAAAAATGTCATTTCAAATCAGACTAGGTGCTTTGTGAATTTAAGGTTTTAATTTTTTTAAATTAAATTAAATTAAAGAAAAGTCATTTCAAATCAGACTAGGTGGAGCTTTGTGAATTTAAGGTTTTAATTTTTTAAAATCCATCATCTTCTCTAAATAATGACCACTAAAACAATCAATTGCCAGCCCCCACCCCCACCCCCGTCCCCCCCAGTGATACCAATCCCTGAATCTGTTGGGGCCTCTCCTCTTCTCCTCCGTGCCGGATGTGTCGCATTCCTGTAAAGACCTTGGTTGTCCCCGGAATGCTGACCAGGATGATGCGGGACGTTCATCACTTTCCAACCCAAGCCCCGGGCCCCACCTGGCAATGCCATAATGAACCTCGGGCAGTTTATCTGGGTTAACAGTTTTTAATAAATAACGAACTCCCTGTCCCACAGGACGGACAGACTTCAGACCAGCCTTGCTGTCCACCAGGGCCCAATTAAGCACCAACTCATACCCCCTAAATAATGTAAAGTGGACAAAGGAAGAAAATAAATAAATTATACGTGCTTAAGGAAATTTCTTTTTTGAAAAGAAAATGACGCTGAGGCTTCCATAGAATCCAGATGGAATTCCAGCAAGACTGAACGCTTCTGCTGTTGCCGACGGAGTCTGTCTGTGTTAGAACAGACTGGAGAGCCCGGAACGACGACGGCAGATCTTTAAAAGAAGGGTTGGAAAGCGACTCCTGAAAGAATCCGAGGCTTTTCAGCCCCTCAACCCATTTTGGCCAGTGAAGCTGAGCCCTCCTGACCCACAAGTGTCTGGACAGGTACCAGCATGTCCCAGGCTGCTGTCACGTCTTTGCGTTCCAGGGCAGATGCGCTTGCTGCTGCTGCTACCAAAGGAGCTTTTGTAAAATTCAGGCGTTCATCTTCGAGAAAAAAGCAAGAGCAGCGTGTTTACAACTGAATCCAGTCTGTGTTCAACAGTATTTGGACATGAGTGTTTTATGCTTGGCAAGGCACAGTGCCCTGGCTGAAAACAAAGACGCCATTGATCACAGCCAGGCATTATTCCTGCACTTTCCTAGGACCTTTAGACTTGGTGGTGGTTTTTCACAGAGCAACCCTGAAATGCCGTATAGCTCTGCCCCTTGAGAGCGGTCCGCACGGGGACCAGAGCAGGCTTGTGGCTGTTTGTGCTGGAGAACGCCGCCGAGGGGATGCTATGAGACTTTCCAGATGAGATTGTAAAGGTGCTGCCATTTTGACCACCGCTCAGGTTGGATCCTGAAGTGCCCATGTAGGAAGACTGACAACCTGGAGACCATGAGAGGGTTGTGTGCCCAAATCAGGTGAAAAGACCACATACATGTCAGTACAATTGACAGCCCGAGCTAAGCCTAAGGGTTCCGGTCATCTGATTTGGGTATAAGGCGTGAATGAGGAATAGCCTAGTGACTCTGGTCCCTGGCTGAAGGGTCAGCCCCAGCTTTATGGATCTCCCTAGATCCGGCCCCAGACAAGCCATTTCTTCTGTATCCTCCCTAAATTCCTGACCTTCAGAATGGACATGTTCATGTCACCAACTTTTGGGGTGTTTTATAACATCTCAAAGTGTAACTAGAGCATGCCTATTCACATTTGCTTCCTAAAACAACTCTTGAGGAAATGGAAGGCTGTTACGGTACCAAAACCAAAAAGCAACCCTATTGTTATCAAGGTGATTGTCTTTCATATATATATGGCAAAGTAGCAGTACATACAAGTCAAGTTTCCACAGCTGTTATCTCTCCCACAGACCTGGTGGGACACCTTTCTGTTGGCAGGTGAACTCTTAATCACTGTGCCACCAGGGTGCTTTTGGTGAGGTACATCCTATGTCATGAGTCCCATTTTGTAATCCAAGTGTTGGGAGTAATTGAGGCCATCAGAGAGCGTCGGCAGGGTTAACTGGGAAGAGGTAAGACTCTAGAATCAGTCAGGTCCAGCTACCATTTTAATTGACTCGATGGCAGTGAGTTTGGTGTTGGTTTGATGACTCAAGAAAATTGCTTACGCTGTTTAAACCTCAGTTTCCTCATCTATAAACTATGTTAGCATTCAATGTAAAAGGCTGGATCTTGTCCTTGGCAGGCAGTTTTGTTGTTGGTTCCACCTCCTAGCTAGCACATACACAACAACAACAACAACAACAAAACACTGCCCCGTCCTGGGCCATCCTCCTAATTGTTATAGTTGAGCCCATTGGTGCAGCCAGTGGAAGGGCTTCTCTTTGGCTGGCCCTCCACTGCACCGAGTTGAGTACGCTTCGCGAGGCTGATTCTCCGAATGACAAAAGTACCTGAAATGGAGTCTCCTCATCCTCACCTCGAAGGGACACTCTGGCTAGACTTCCTCCAAACAGATTTGCTTGTTCTTGTGGCCGTCCGTGGTATACTCAGCCTTCGTCACAAACACCGTGACTCAAATGATCATTTCTTCTCTGGTTATCCTTATTCATTGTCAAGTTTCATATGCATATGGACATGACTGGAAATAACATGGCTTGAGTCAAGCATAGCATGGTTTTTTAAATGGCAGGTGTGCTTGCGAACCCTCTAAAGATGTCGTTGGCAACAGATATGTCAGTGCCAAATGTCATTTCATTCCTTGACTGCTGCTTCCATGGGTGTGGACTGGGGGAGACATGGTAAAAGGAACCATTAATAGAAGCAGTGGAAACTCCCCCAGGGACACACAGCTGTTGGTGACCTCTTCCAGAAGTCCTAGTCCAGTATGTGGTGTCTCTTCTGCAGGGAGAATGTGGACAGACACGGCACATACAAGGATGACAAGGAGCCTTCACTTAGTGAGGACGTGGGAGCTAGGAGAGTGGCATCAGATCAAGGTCACATAGCCTTCCCTAGTCCTCTGAGGCCTGACGAAGAGCTCTCTCTGCACACCGTCCAGGACACACCCGGCCAGGTGAGTGAGGAGCGTCAAGAAGCAAACAAACACCAGAGACTCACCGGCCAGTCACTGCCAACTCATAGTCACCACGTAGGACGGGGTCAGCAGCCCCTGTAGGTTTCCGAGGCTGGGAATCCTTTTTGTTTTTTAATCACTTTATTGGGGGCTCTTACAACCCATAACAATCCATATATCCATTGTGTCAAGCACATTTGAATACGTGTTGCCATCATCCTTTTCAAAACCTTTTGCTTCTACTTGAGCCCTTGGTACCAACCCCTCATTGTTTTCCGCCCTCCCGCACCCTCCCACCCTCATGAACCCTCAATAAATTATACATTATTGTTATTTCCATATTTTGCACCGTTGCTGTCTCCCTTCATCCTTGTTTCTGTCATTCGTCACCTTGGATGGGTGGGTAAGGGGGGGGGGTTATATGCCGATCATTATAGTCAGTTCCCCATTTCTCCCCTCACCCACTCTACCCTCATGGCATCAATACTCCCATTATTGTTCCTGAGGAGTTTATCTGTCCTGGATTCTGTGCGTTGGGAGCTCTTATGTGTACTGGTGTACATGTGCTGGTCTAGTTAGGTTTGTAAGATAAACTGGGGTCATGATAGTGGGGGAGGGGAGGAAGCATTAAAGAACTAGAGGAATGTTGTGTGTTTCATCAGTGTGATACCCTAGCTGGCTCATCCCTTCTGTGAGGGGATTTCCAATTGTGTACAGATGGGATTTGGGTCTCCACTCAGTACTCCCCCTCATTCACATCGATATGATTGTTTGTCTTGGGTCTTCTGATGCCTGATACTCATCCTGTTGACACCTTGTGATCACACAGGTTGGTGCGCTTCTTCCATGTGAACTTTTTTGCTTCCCAGCTAGATAGCCACTTGTTTATCTTCAAGCCTTTAAGACCCCAGACACTATATCTTTTAATAGCTGAGCACCATCAGCTTTCTTCACCACATTTGCTTATGCACACTTTTGTCTTCAGCAATTGTGTCAGGAAGATTAGCATCGCAGGATGAGGCAGTAAATCTTTACAGCAGTAGAAAGGCTCATCTTCTACCCATGGAGAAGTTGGTGGTTGGAACCACTGACCTTATGGCTTGCACCTCCGTGAATAGCTCACTATGCCACCCAGGCTCCTCCAAACTCCAGTAATGCTCTCTCCCCACACCTCTGACCTTGTTTAATGAATACTATTCTGCCTTGTCTAGTCTTGAGACATCTTAACCCTGAATTTTGACAACAAACAGTGCTTTATCCATGGAGTCCTTTTTAAAATTGCAAATTAGGTGGATGGCGGGGTGTAGTTACATTTCGGATGATCAACTTTCAATTCAGCAGTTTAGATTACTCATCAAACTCTCCAATAGTTTACCCCTCACCCACTCCCCAATTTCTCTTCCTGGCTTTGTGGACTACTTACTATCTTCCATTTCACCCAATTTAACACCTCAACCATCTAGCCAGGGGTCAGCAGACGCTAGAGATGGAAGAGCCAAGCCTTCCCTCACAACCACCTAAACACTATTCAAGAGCCATAAACACATTTTTACAAACAAATGAAATCACCATTATCTGAATAACATTTTTTTAAAATTTTACTTTAGAACCACATGTTCACACCCAAAGAGCCACGTGTGACTCTCCTGCCACCCCTGCACTAGCCCACTGTGTTTTAAATGATGCCTGCACCTGACAGAGGTCCCTCTTCACCCCACAGCCCAGCGGCGCTCCCTCAGCTGCTGAGGGCAAACACTCATTCACTTTTCCAGTTCAAAGGGAAGAGCCCCTCCTACCCCTCATTTCCCTTTTAGAGTCTTCTGGCGTAAGGGTCACCAGCTGCTTGGCCACAATGCTTCCAGGAAATCATTTCACTGAATAATGTCAAAGTTTTATCTCTTTCAGTGTCTCAGGATCTAAGGTTTTCTTCCCCAGGTTGGCATGGCTATGTGCAGTGAATCATGTGTCCAAAGGGAACAGGGCGCATTATGTCACCTTCACACTCTGTTCTACAGCACTCAGAGTGTCAGAAAGCAGTGTGGAATGGATGGCACATGACAAATGGCAGGTCTTTGACAGTGGGGGGGTTGAAGGACATTGAAAACCTGAGGTCCTGGCTAAGCGGCAGAGCATAGCACTTCAGTCCGTGAGTAACTGAATATTGGAGGTTGACTTCATGGTAAAAAATATCGAGCGTTTTTCTGGATTTAGGGCTTGGGGATGAATACTCTTAAATCAGACGACTAAAATCCAAACGAAATACGTTTTCCTAAAATTGGTCTAAAGGTTGATTTAATACTTGCAGCTATCTAGGAGGAAAAGCGAGCGGTAGGGAGAGAATGCAGAGAGAAAGATTTTTTAAATCTCTTTCAACTAGCCCCTGGACACACAATGAATGAGGACATTGTGGATGTGGATAACACAATTCACATACATGAGTGTGAAACCCTATGCTTCACAGACAGATTAGCACTTCTTTCCAAGTCCTCAAGAAATGGATCAGATGCCTTTCTCTTCCAAGTCCTTAAAAACATATCTGTCATTAATAAATTCTTTTAAATAGTTCAGCTATATTCAAAAGTAAGTATGAAATAAAGACGTTTTTTGAAACCCAAGTTTGCTTTGCCACCAAGAGGACATCGTGGAACAGAAGTCGAAGATGAAAGAGGGTCATGGTCAGTTAAAACCTGCGCCGAGCTCAGCCAGCGAGAGCCTAAGAAAAATAGAATTCACTGTTACGATAGTGAGCGGCTTGAGTGGGACCCGGACAAAGCAGCAGCACAGTACTGGGCAGAAACAGCAAGGAGAATGGAACGGGGTGATCCAAAGCGAAACGTCCTCGGCTTCCAGAGACGCACTGCCATTAGGGCAGCGGCACCTCCTAGCGGTTCCCTAAGACAAGTAGAATGGCCCCTGCTGGTTTCCTAGCATTAACTCTTTCCAGGAGTGGGAAGCCTGGTCAACCCAATAGCTGACAGTGAAAGAATTGGTTTTAAACATGGAAAGGCAGGTTGTTTAAAAATAAATTTTGTTTATTTCAGAAATAAATTTATATAAAAATATACTTTAAAAATATATAATTATATAAAATATAGATGTCCCAGTATATCCCTATTAAATATGAAGATTACGCTTACCTACTAATAATAGAACTTTTGGTGTTAGTTTTTTAAACCAGGCTTGAAGTGATGGACCAATGCACAGCTAAAACGTGTTGTAAGGTACTTTCAGTCGATTTTAAGTCCTGATGATCTATGTGTAGAGAGCTCCCGAAATAGTTTTCAAAGTTGTGACTTTTCACAAGCGTGTGTGTGTGTGTGTGTGTGTGTGTGTGTGTGTAGATAAACAACTTAAAGGCAAAAACAGAAACATTGTTCTCAATAATGAGGGCCACCATGTTAGGTAAAGTCTAGACTACTAACCACAAGGTCGACAGTGCAGACCCACCTCTCAGAAAGAGGAGGCTGTGTGCCCCTGTAAAGAATCACAGCCTTGGAAACCTTCAATTGGGTCCCTATGAGTTCGAGTTGCGTCAGCAGCAGGGGGCTTGTCTTTAACATGAAGTATTCCACTTGTCAACATTTCGTAACATTTCTAATATTCCATACACTTTATGACATAATCTTAAAAAGCCAAGATTTGCAAAATTACAAATAAGAAGTAACAAATTCACAATCATGATGAGAAATGTCTAAAGCAGTTCATTTTGTAAATTGTAGATCAAACCAGCAACATTGTGTACGGCTAGCGTAAATTTGACCGTTCTTAGCAATGCCCCCCACTGGTCTGCAGTTTGATTTGTGGTGGTGGCTGGCCTGTTGCTGTGGCGCTGGAAGCTCTTGACCACGAGGCTTGTGCTCAAACAGAACCTGCACACGGAGCAAGCGGCAATCGTATGAACAGAACCAGGGAATACTGCATGGGTCAGAATCAAGACAGGTGTGGATCAAGATGGCGTCCTCTCACCACACTTACTCAATCTGTATGCTGAGCAAATAACCCAAGAAACGGAACTATCTGAAGAAGAAATGTAGCAGCAGGACTGCAGGCAGGCTGATTGTCAACCCAGGATGTGAACATGACCTAACTTTGCTTTCTGCAAATGGAAACTCGAAGCACTGCTGATGAAGACCAAGGATTGCACCTTCAGTATGGATTACAACTCACTGTAAAGAAGACCAAACGTTTCCAACTGGACCGATAAACAACATGCTACATGGCGGGGGAAAAAAATGATGTTATCAAATATTTCATGCTACTTGGGTCCACAATCAACATTCATGGAAATAGCAATCAAACAATGTATGGCATTGGGTAATTCTACTGCACAAGCCTTCTATTTTTGGTTGTTTGTTTGAGATGAACTTGTTTGTCACAAAAAAACTCCAAGTCCATTTCAGTTTTACTTTTCTACCTCATTTTTTAAAAGCTATTCAGATCACTGTTTAAGTTTGAAAGACTGGAATCTGGAGGGATTTTTGTTGTTAAAAAAACAAAACACACTATCTATATTTGCACAGCCCATATCAAGGAATGAAATCAACAACAATATCCTATTAACCCCTCCAGATATGTGGTTCTTTTTCTTCTTCCCTCCTTTCTCCTTTCTCCTTCAATAATCCATTCCTCCCACTCTCTGTTCCTACCCCCATCCTCACCTCCACAAAGTCATTAAAGTGTTGTTTATTAAAGTTTAAACCATGTCTTTCCCCGCCCATAACGCTGTTATTAAATACTTACCTTTGAAAGTTGATTGAGTTTGCTAAGCACAATATTCTCTAGGTTTATCGATATCTTGTGGTGTTTGGGAGAATTATCATTGGTTTTTTTTAAATTGATGCACAAGACTTCTTTAAAATGTTGTAAAGCAAGGACAGCACATGAAAGACTAAGATGAGCCTGACCCAAGCCATGGTATTTTCAATTGTCTCATGTGCATATGAAAGTTGAACAATAAATAAAACAAATGCATTTGAAGAAAACTGATGCATTTGAAATAGGATGTTTCTAAATCATACCGTGCACTGCCAGAAGAACAAACAACGCTGTCTTGGAGGAAGGGAAGATGGTGACACGTCAGCTCTTGTTCTCTGGACAGACACGACCAGTCCCTGGAAAAGGGCATCATGCTTGGTAAAGTCGAGAGGCAGCAAGAGGAGGAAGACTGTCAAGGAGATGGATGACCTCGGGGGTTTCAATGACATGCTCAAACCTAACCGTGGTGAGGATGGAGCGGGACCAGGCGGGATTTCACTGTCGTCCAAAGGGTCACTCTGAGTCGCAACCAACTGCACAGCATCTACCAGCACTATCAGCAGGTCGGTTCTAATGGACATATGTATACTCCACAATCAACATTTAAATAACACTGCATATTTATTAAGCAACTATTAACAAATACCAAATAGTCTATATTGTATAAATAGAATTAATTCTCTTACCAGCATTCCACTAAAATACAATTAATAGTAACAACAACAAACATCTTTTAAAATGCTTACATATTTAGAGAAGGGG
>NW_022103913.1:7062006-7072306 GCF_000313985.2 Echinops telfairi
GTGATGGGGATCCAATGCCCATCTCTAGTGTATTTTATCTTGGATTCTGGGCTATAGTACAGAGCATTTAGTAGATTAATTTTATGACTTCAAAGTAGTGTCTGAAGCAAGAAAGACAAAACAAAACCCATGAATAAAAGTGTTAATAATTAATATTAACATGTTATTAACACAATACATTATTCTGGAAATCATTGGTACTTTCAACAATCTTTGCTGTCCAACTTTCACATGCATTTGGGGCAATTGAAAATACCATAGTTTGTGTCAGACACACCTCACATCTCAAAGTAACACCTTTAAAGAAGTTCTCTTTTAAAATGTTCTTCAACAAGTTGCAGAAGTCTTGTACAAAAGATTTGCCCAATTCAATACATAGTTTGATTTCTTGATTGCTGTCTTTTGTCCATTTATTATGATTCAGATTATTGGCTTGCTTGTGAGAATTGCGGTTTTTACGTTGCGTTATAATTCATACTGAACGCTATAGTCTTTGATTGTCATTAGTCACTTATTTAAGTCCTCCTAGTTTTCAGTGAGCAAAACCATATCACCTGCATCTGAAGAAATGTACCAGGATAAGTTAAAAAAAAAGTATTGCTACAACATCATAAAACAATTTGTTAAAGACAAAATCAAAATGTGAACCTACATTTCTTGACATTTCCTCCTTCTGGGTCTTTGCACTTCAGATGGTCGTCTATGGACGTCCCCTAAGAACTCTGCAGCCTGTGATTTACATCACATCAGAGGAGCTGTGTGAGCACCCTCATGGGACTCACATGAGGTTCAATGCTCTTTACATTTTAAAGTAAAAAAAAGAGTTTGAAGGAGCAAGATCAGGCCCATAGGGTAGATGGGGTAAGATTTCCCAACAAAATTCTCCTATGACAGCCTTTACTGCTCTAAGAGAATGAGGTAGTGCATTGCCATGGTGGGGGAAAATTATTGGTGCAAGTTTCCTGCTCTTTTTTTCACCAATAAAGTTTTCAATTTTCTTAAAACTTCTTCCTAATAAGTCCCCATGATCATCCTGTTTGCTTTCAGAAAATCAGTCAAGATTATCCCTTTGAGATACCAAAAAGCCATCATCAAAACCTGACCCCTCTTCCTTGAATTTAACTAATCCATCAGATCTCCTAGGAAGCCACCTGAGATGGTTAAAGTTTACTGTGCCATCCTGGCAGATAAACACATGTGGGGCTAATTGAAGGGCAGAGGGATAAATGGCTTGGTGAGCCTCGCCTTTCGAGTTCTCAGGTCTCTTGCTTTGTGATGGTCGGACCAAGGTGCAGCTGCCTTAGCCAGTTCTGTGCTTCAGCTGGCAAGGCTCACTTCCTGCAAGACATCCCCAGGGAAACGCCACATGGACCTACCCTGATGCAGCCCTGGGTGCTGGAGCAGCTGTGTGGAGACCCCTGCCAGTGCTGAGATGCTTACACATTCACTGATTCGGCTTTCCTCCTGCAGTCGGCATCATGGTGTGTGTTTTGTGAGATGGAGGAGGACTTTGTGGATTGGTGTTGGACATATAGGCTAATGTTGGACTTGTGAGCTTGGGCAGCACTGGGTTGGGATGTTTTCTTGATGTGCACTTAACCTTTATATAAAACTCTCTCTTATACATGAGTTACTGTGGATTTGTTCCTCTAAATTACCCAGACTAACACGCCACCTTTGACTAGTTGTACCTTTTTTGAAGGCACCATAAGGAGACTAAGACAAATGCATTGCTGAGGGAACTTGTCTCCAGCTACTCACTAGTAGCAGAGACATATTTAGGCAGGTTTTGTTTGAAATAAACATACGGATTTATAAACTGGAACCCCAGTAGCAATACCTTTTGGACTTAAACTCATATAGAAAAATAAATTCTCATGGTGGCATTTTATAAAATTATGAATACAGGAGAACATAAATATCCATTAAAATATTAATTCATCCCAACAGAGAGGTCTGTGGGGTTGGCCCAAATCCTAACTATATGGACACCACCACCTCCCTCCAAGAAGAATTCACTTCAGAGGACAGCACTGAAGCCACGGCCCAGGTGTGTCTGATCAGAGCACACAGGAGCAAATGAAGAGGGAAAGAGGCAGAGTGCAACACATCCTGGCCCACCAAGCACTAAGGACGATATTCCTGCTCAGAGCAGCCAATGCACAGAGAGGACCATAGGGCCGGCCCCACCGCAAGACATGACGTCCCTTACTGACCCCTAGCACTTCAAGGAACAGCACTGGAGGCACAGCGTGGGAATTGTGCCCAATTTGTCCCCACTACACCGGGATGAAATGCTAAGGGCATGCAACAGAGCAGCAAGGGGAGCAAAGCATAAAGTCCCCAGGGAATACCAAAAATAGACTTTAATAGCCCATCAGACTAGACCAGAAAACATTCCGAAAGGTCAACAAACAGACCTGGAAGTATTTATAGACTTTTCTTTTCCTTAAAAAAAAATTTTTTTGGTCATTGGTTCTTTTTTGTTGTTCTTTTAGATTTTTGTTTTGATTTGCTATTTTATTTTTCTCTGTCTTGTTTTGGTGCCTGTTATTTTCTCTGCATATCTATGAAGATAAGATACGCAGGATAAACAATCCAGGGAGGAAAACAGTGGGACCGATCGTTCCAGGGAGACACGGGAGACAGGGAGGAGGGAGAAAGGAAGTGGCTGTTAACAAACCCAGGGACAAAGGAACAACAGTGATCTAAAATCGATGGCAAGGAGGATGTAAGAGGCCTCGTGGGACTTGATCAAGGGCAGTGTAACCAAGAGGAATTACTGAAACCTGAAAGAAGGCTGAACATGATAGTGGAACAAGAGGACAGGAAAAGGAAATAGAGGAAAGAACTAGGAGGTAAAAGGAACATATAGAGGTCTAAATACACATGTATTTATATGTTAAGTATTAAGGTTGCAGATGGACATTGGGCGTCTAGTCATGTATTCCCTCACTGCAAGAACACTTTGTTCTAATAACCTGGCATTCTGTAATGCTTAGCTCCAAGACATGATCACTGAAGACAAAATGGGTGCAAAAGCAAATGTGGTAAAGAAAGCAGATGGTGCCAGGCTATCAAAAGATATATCATCTGGGGTCTTAAAGGCTTGAAGATAAACAAGCGGCCCTCTAACTGCGAAGCAACAAATTCCACGTGGAAGAAGCAACCAGCCTGTGTGGTCATGAGGTTATGAGGTTTCATGGGATCAGGTATCAGGCATCAAAGACCCAGAACAAAAAAATCATATCAACGTTAATGAGGGGATACTACGGAGTGGAGACTCAAAGCCGCCTGCAGACAACTGGACATCCCATTACAGAAGGATCTCAGGGAGGAGACGAGCCAGTCAGGGTGCAGTGTAGCAGCGATGAAACATACAATTTTTGTCTAGTTCTTCCTCCCACCCACTATCATAACCCCAGTTTTACCTTACAAATCAGGCTAAACCAGAGCACGTATGTGGGTAAAGATAAGAGCTAGAAACATAGGGAATCCAGGACAGATAAACCCGTCAGGACCAATAATGATAGTAGCAATAACAGGAGGGAAAGGGGAAGGTGGAGGAAGAAAGGGAAACTGATCACAATCATCTACATATAACCGCCTCCTGGGGAATGAACTACAGAAAAGTGGGTGAAGGGGGACATTAGTCAGTGTAAGACGTGAAAAAATAATAATAAATTATAAAGGGTTCATGAGGGAGGGAGGATGGGAGAGGGAGGGAAAAATGAGGAGCTGATACCAAGGGCTCAAATAGAAAGAAAATGTTTTTGAAAATTATGATGGCAACAAATGTACAAATGTGCTTGACAGAATGGATAGATGTATGGATTGTGATAAGAGTTGTATGAGCCCCCAATAAAATGATTTAATTAAAAAAGGTGAGTTCATCAATTATGCTATAGTCACATATGTTACACATCAGTTAGTTAAATAAAATAGAGCTGCTCATATGTAAAAACAAAATACATGATAATGAGTGCACAACAGTAGTTGGATGTTGTGTTAGTCCGGGTAGACTAGAGAAACAAATCCAGGGAGACTCTTGTGTATCAGAAAAAGGTTTATATACAATAGCAATTGAAAGGTTCCAGCCCAGTCCAGATCAAGTCCATAAGTCTGATATTAGCCCATATGTCCAATACCAATCTATAAAGTCCTCTTCAGACTCATGAAATACATGTAATGATGCTGAATGCAGGACGGCCACAGAGCGGGTAGACAGTCTTTGGATCCAGTGGTGTTGTAAGCCTCTCAGCCCTGGCAGGGTTCTCCAGGTGTCCTCTCTAGATCCAGGTGTAGCAGTGTAGGTCCATGTGGCTTCTCCTCAGGGATGTCTCACAGAGAGTCAGCCTTGCCAGTAGAGAGTCTCCAAGGGAGTGAGCAGAGAGAGAGAAGTGTGTCTCCTGCCTCCAGGGAGGAAATCCAGGAATTCCCAGAATTCTCAGGAGAAGGCCATGCCCACACAGAGGCCTCATTGACCACGATCCTATTGACAGACTAAACTTCACCCCTTCACTCCTAGCCCTCTCACGTCCCCAAATGAAACCAGATTATGTAACTGTCACAGATGTTTTCATTGTCAATATTATGATGAATTAGTTATTAAAATTTTGGACAAAATGCAATGATAAAAAAAAATATTGCTACGCCGGCAGGAAAGTAAAGATCCTACAAAACCCAAAGTGAAAAAAACCCAGAAAAGTTACAAGTATGGGAGCACCTAGGTTTTCTCTCTTTTCTTGGAAAGTTTGCTAATCCCTGACAACTTGGCCTTGTGCCTTTAATGTCTGCCCAGCATGTGAGAGTCAGAACCTGAAGTCTAAGGTCAACTCAGTTTCCACCTTGGCTGGGAGAGTCATGGGGAGGGATCGCCGCTGTGCAAAGGGACGGCAAAGACATCCCTGCATCCAAACTGCATGGCCAGCTAAACGGGTTTGTTTCCACTGAAACCATTGCGTTTGTTGTAGTTACTTGTAATCACAATATAAAAAGAATGCAGATGGGACTCCAATATATTAATAAATGGCTACTTCAACATAGACAAGTATAAGAGTAGAAAATAACAAAATCAGTGTCAGTTTTGAGGAAAACAGAATATGAGAGGATACCCCAAAAAACACTGGAAAAATGTTGCTCTGGGTAGAGTTTTCCTTAAAGACGTGTTTTCCCACTAGGTGAGCATCCAGCAACTCGCTCTGAGTTAGTGCACCCGTGGTGTTGCCTGGGAAGTTTCTCTCTGGTCACAGTGAATTTTTGCATGAAAGCAGTTTCACTCGAACCTTGTTTTTTATGATGGCCGATTTAAGAGAACAGCATGTGGCTGTGGAATTGTGTTTCCTGCTTGGGAAAAATGCCACCGAAACTGCCGAAACTGTTGTGATGTTGAACACAGCTTACAAGGACAGAGCTATAGGAAGTATACGAGTGGTTTTCTTCTTCCAAAAGAGGTGAAATGGTTGGATATATAGCCCCACGCCCACCCCACAACATTGGATGAGTAACAAAAATGTGGGTGAAGGGAGACAATGGACAGTGTAATCTATGAAATAATAATAACAACATATCATTGATCAAGGGAGGATTTATGAGGGTGGGAGGGTGGGGAGCTTATACCAGGGGCTCATGTGGAAATACAATGTTTTGGAAGTGATGATGGCAGCATCAGTGCAGGTATGCTTGACACAGCTGGTGCATGAAATGTTTTAAGAGCTGTAGGAACCGCCAGTAAAATGCTTTAAAAAATAAAAATAAAATTGGGATCATGATAACAAAAAATGTGAAATGTCAATTGATGACAAACATCGTTTCTGGACATCCGTCAACTTCTTGAATGGATAAAAATGACAACTCATAGTGCATTTGGAGTTCATTCCACCAGGTCAGACTGTTAATCAAGCTTTCTATTTAGAGGTTCTGAAAAGATGGCATAGCAATGTGTGACCAAAAAGGCCTGACTTGTGGCACATGGGGGACTGGTTCTGCCACCACCACAATGCACCTGTTCTCACAGCCTTCTGAGTATGCCGGTTTTGGAAAAAAACAATATGCCTCTCTTGCCCCCCCCACCTTACTCTCCTGACCTTGAGACTTCTTTTTGTTTCTTCAAATTCAGAGGAGTATGAAAGGACGGTGATTTGACAACAACATAGAGGAGGTGAAGAAAAAAACGAGGGAGATGCTCTCAGTCATCCGAAGAGATGAGTTTGAAAAATGCTTCCGAGAATGAAATAGCAGATTAGGCGAATGTATTAAGTGTAATGGAGAGTACTTTGATGGTGATAAAGTTGTTTTGTAAAGAAAAAGTTAAATACATGGCTTAGAAAAAAAGTCCATTTGGGGGGGTTATCCCCTTGTATAATGAAAAATATTGGGTGACAATAGTATTCTGTTATAGAGATTAATCACTATGATTGAAATTCAAAGCATATATAAACATAAAAAGAAAAATTCAGTGTCATTAAGTTGATTCTGACTCATAGAGACCCCATAAGGCAAAGTCTTTAAGAACTCACTGCCTCTGTGTTTTTGAGACACAGTTTTGGGTGTAGAAAGTGTCTCACCTTTTGCCTTACATAACATACTTCAAGTAAATACTAGCCAAATATGAAGTCGTTATATTAATATTAGCCAAAATGGGCGTTAGGGTAAAATTTGCTAAATATTTTTTAGTTTTATTTCCATGAATGTCAAATTTTCAATTCATTAGAAAGAGAAAACAATTCTAAACTTACCAGTTCCTGAAAACATCAAAAAAATGTAAAGCAAAATGTTGACAGAAAGAAATAGAAAATTTTACCTTTCACAGAAGAGAATTTTAGTAGACTTTTCTAGTAACTGATATTTAGTAGACAAGAAATAAATGAAAATATAAAAGATTTGAATGACAAAATTAATAATCTGAATATCCAAAATCCAAACGCACTGCCCTGGAGTCAGTGCTGACTCAGCGATCGCAGTGGGTTTCGGAGGCTGTAACTGTTTATGGGAGTAGACAGTCCAGTCTTTTCCTGCAGAGCTGCTGGTGGCTTTGAACTGCCAACCAGGCAGATTGAAGCCAAATGATTAAACACTACATCACCAGGGTTCTTAATCTGAATATAAAGGATACTATAACACATTGCACCCAACAATTGAGGATACATATTTTTTCTCAAACACAGAGTATCATGTATATTAAGGCATATAATAGAAACATAATTTGGACTACCCAAAGCATAACCCGCGCACGTTCAGGGCTCCTACTAAATCATATACCAAAATGTCAAACCCACCGTCACTGGATAGATTCCAACTCATTGCAACATGATAGGGGAGAGCAAGATTGTGCCCTAGGGCTTCAAAGGCTGTAAATTGTTTGTGGAGTCGACTGGCACATCTTTCTCTATTTGAGTGGCCAATAGGCTGAAACTTCTTTCCTTTCAGTTAGCAGCACAGTGCTTAACCCCTGTGTGACCAGGCCACCTTGTTAAGTCACATAGGGCAAACCTTAACTGTTCCTTAAGGTTTCTGAGGCTGTAAATATTCATGGGAACAAACAGCCTCACAGTTCTCTCAAGGAGTGGCTAGTGATTTTGAACCACCGACCTTTTGCTTAGCAGTCCAATGCATATCCCACAGTGCCACCGGGGCATAGTCCCTGTTCACAATGTACTTAGGTGACAAGACTAAAATATAAGACAAATGACTTCTTATATTTTAACCTAAGTCTAAATTAAATTCATATAAATCTAAATTGAAATTGAAAGACACTTAACTAAACACTTGTAGAAGAAAACAGTGTGTGCATGTTAAGCTTGTATGTGTGTTGTGTGAAAGAGAGAAAAGAGGAGGAGGAGGAGGAGGAGGAAGCAGGCATGGTGACCTGGAGGCACAGATGCAGCATACTATTAACAGCTGAAGACTAGATCAGTGTTTCCTAAAGGAGGAGATCACCCCGAGGCACTGGGACAACACTGAGGGGCTTCCAAAGCAGATACCTACACTTTGTTGTGGATGACAGCTTACAACAGGAAAGTTTTTACTGCCAGAGTAATATTTTTTCTGAGAAAGGAGTGGTAGGCCAAAGACGTTTGGGAATTTATGGTATCCATGAAGAGTGTATGAGTATTCATTGAACTGCTCTTGAAATGACTCAGAAAGAGTAAAAAGTTTCAAAATAACTTTATATACAAATTAACAAAATAAACTTTACAAATAAAGTAAAAATAAAAGTAGCAATGCTGAATTGATACAATAATTTAAAAAAATATTTCCTCATAATAGCACCAGGCTCAAATGTTGTCATTGAAAGTTCTAATAGATTTTAATGAAATAGATCATTCTAAACTTTTATGAAAGGTTCTGAAGATAGAAAACATAAAATTGCTCCCGTTTTATTATGTGTGGCTGCCCTACTCTTTGTGAAAACAATCTAGCAAGGACAACATAGAAAAAAGAAAATTACAGGGCAAATTCACTCCTGAACTTAGATGCAAATAACCCTTCTCCAGGAAAAAAAATTTGGTAAAGTAATCTAACAGAATATTAACAATTGGAGTTGATTTGAGAAATTCAAGGTTCATTTAATTTTAGAAAATAGTGTAATATAATTCATCACATTTACAGATTAAAGGAAATAAGTGGTATGCTAATTTATAGATGCAGAAAAGTCTTTTAAAATTCAAGATATTCTTAGGCTTTAAATAAAATTCATCAACCTATGATGAGAAAGAATTTTTTTCAACCTTATAAATAAGCTATATGTACATTATATATGAGAAAGATAAAGCAATCTGCATCTAAAAAGATTGATACCTTTGAATATCCTATGGAAGATTTCAATAGGGGCATTATCAATGGGAATTGACTTGATAGCAGTTTTTAAATTTTTTTATGATAAGCACACACAGATATAAAGGTGTAGCTATAGTTAGAGAAGCATTGTTCTAGACCTGGTGGCGTGGTGGATTAAGAGTTGAGCTGCTAACTGCAAGGTCAGCGGTTCAAAACCACCAGTCCCTTAAGGAGGGTTTTACTATTACTCCTTAGAATCCCACAAGGGCAGTTCTACCCGGTCCTATATAGGGTCCCTATGAGTCAGAATCAACTTGATGGAAGTAGCTTGGCTTGGTTTATTTTGAGAGCAAAAAAAGATCTCAGATACAAACACACCCTTAAGGAGAACAAAAACAAAGCAAAGACATAATGCAGATGAGCGAGACCATCAGCATGAGGCCATAATGGAGCCCAGAGGATTCATGGCCACATGACTAATTATAAAACATCCAAGAAAGGGAAAGGAAATTCATCATAAAATCAAGACTGGAGCAAAAGCAGCTCACCACAGGTAGGACTACAGCAGCAGGAAGGGGCCGTGATTATAATGCAGTGCAAGGGCCTTGCACTACAGATGATTGGATGAAGTCCTCCTACCATTTGGAGGAGGGCATGGCTCAGGATCATGCAGACCAGTTTCCATTAAGAACATGCCCTTCCTTGGGCTGGTGAAGGGTGTCCCCTTGTTATGCTTGCTCGGTGCTCTCCAGTTGGCTATAGCTCATAACAATCCTATGAACAACAGGACAAAACGCTGCCTGGTCCTGTGTCCTCACAAGTGCATGGTTGAGCTCATTGCTCTAGCCACTGCGTCCGCCCATCTCTTCACTAACCTTCCCCTTTACCCAGCATGATGGATGCCTTTTTCCAGGGACTTGTCACTCCTGTCAGCATGCAGGAAGGACGGGAGAAGTAGCACCACCATTGATTCCTAGGGGAATCTTTTCTCGCATTCACTGCCATCCAGGCAATGCTGACTTACAGTGACCCTCTGTGGGTTTCTGAGACTTTAACTGTTTATGGCAGTAAAAAGCCCAGTATTTCCCCCTCAGAGCTGCTGGTGGTTTTGAACTCTCAGCCGTGCAGATCACAGCCCAACACATAACCACTACACTATGAGGGCTTCATAGGAGAGTCCTAGTAATCCACTTTTAAACAAACTCTGCTGAGGGCAAAGATTTTTACATTGCTGGTTAATGGTCAAAACAAAGTCAAATGGAGTCTGAATTGCTGTTTAGACCAAAGTGAAGTGGGCTCCACGTAAACCATCTCTCAAAAAGTCGCTGCCCTCCAGTCCAGGCTGACTCATAGTATTGGCTTCCTCAAACCAAGTGTTTAGAATTTAAGCTCTAGTACAGTGTCCAATTTCATAGTTAATTTTGAAACATTGAAAGCTGTCCTTTCTGGAACAACAAGAGATCTAAAATCTATGGCAAGAAGGGTATAGAATGCCTGGTGGTGTTCGATCAACTGCAATGTA
>NW_022103913.1:7074242-7075651 GCF_000313985.2 Echinops telfairi
TTTTATATCACAGGGTTATTTTACATGGCCAAGTATGCACAGTCAAACCCACTGGAGGTATTTCTCTAGCATAACCTTGGGTAGTTGCCCTGCTCATGTATGTTGAAGTCCTCATACCGAGTCCACCTTCCAGAAGTCTGATTACATTTGAATCCCATTCACATGTAGTTCAAAGACAAAGTCGATGAAAAGTATATAATTGGTATTTATGTCTTCCCAATAACCTCCACAGGGCTTCTTGTAAAGTAAGTAGCAGTGTGGAAATGGGAGAGGGTTTATTGAACTTGGAAATTTAATGAGCATGGTTTAAAAAAAAAGAATTGGAAATAAAAATTATTGTTTATACATTATTCAAATGTGAATATGGAAAATGAAAAAACTTCAAAGATAAATCACCAAAATCAATATGAGCCTTTAGCAAGATTATTAGACACAAAAACAATATGCAAAAATATTTCACTTTCTATAAATACTAGATACAATAAAAAATAACAAGGAATAAATATAGCAAAATATGAACCCAGTAAAGAACTTGGATAGGGATTATTATAATGCATTATTGAGAGATATAAAACACATAAATAAATTACTAAGGATACCGAGTACTAAGGATACCAATTACTAACGATTGAAAGTCTGAATTACCTATGCACATTTCAAAAACTGGTAACATAGCTTTCAGCATCATACCAAATACAAGCCATCCATTATGACAATTTGACAAAACGGTATAAAGAGCCAAACAAAAGGAAAAAGGCAATGTTAGTTTGAAGAACAAGGAGGGAGGCCTGGTGTATATCGGGATTTGTAAGACAGCAATAAATAACCCAGGAAGTAATTTTCTCGAAGACATGCAAACAGCCGACAACACAGAGTAGAGCATGAAGCAACGGGCGCATACACATACATGTGTGTAAGGAGACACTGCATACCAATGAGCGCTTCACGCATAAGAGAGCCAATCGGCCCTCCTCAGAGGGAAAAGGGGAATCTGATCTCGACCTCACGCCATACACATAGATTTCAAGTGCATGAAAATGAAAGGCAGAACTAGAAAGTTTTCAGATGAGAATACAGGAGAAAATCTGTATTTACCTGGGGGTGGGAGGAGGAGCCCGACCTCATGGTGTCAGAGTTGACTTATGCCCACGGATCCCAGGTCGGGCACTGTGACCCCCAGGGCAGTGTCCGCCTCACACACCAGTCTGCCCAGCTCTGTGGCCCCGCCCTCGCAGTCTTGTGCTTCCAGTCTCTCCACCCGTGGGGGCTGGCCCCACTGCACCTTTCCAGTAGACACCTCCTCTCCTCTCCACCCCACCACGAGTGAGGTCTCCTTCTTCATCAAGACCTCTAAGTCCCGAGTCTCGGTGCTTCACATCCCTACTATTTAGGGCAGAATTATTATTATT
>NW_022103913.1:7076829-7079986 GCF_000313985.2 Echinops telfairi
CTATAAATGTAGGCTCATAGATCTATTTCCAGGGCAGAATTATTTACAGCACATTGTGAATAATTAAATATGATATATCTCTTATCAAAATGAATTGTCTTCAAACTTTTAGCCAGTCACTCCCCGGAGACAGTATGTAAGGGGTAGTGTGGTCGGATGGTCCAGAATTCCCTCATCTGACTTCTTCTACTCCTTATGACTTCCACACCCCAGTGTGCTGCCTTTCCTTGCCCTTCGTCCCCAGTCGCGCCAATACTACCTGGTTCCACAGGCAAAAGTCAGAAAGTGGTGTTGACTTCTTACAATGTGAGCAAGGGCCAGGCATCCTGAGGAAGAAATGAAAGGAATCATCTATGGAAACAATGGTCCTCTGGGGGTGGGGGTGGCGAATTATAACCCAGGAAGAGGACAGGGATGTGAGCAGGGAGAGCATTCCTGAGGGGTCTGGGCTTGAAGGCTCTGCTGGGTTATCCAGAGAGGCGGGAGGAGACCTCTGGCTGTGGGTGGTGGCCCGCTGGAGCCCCAGAGGACTGGAGTTGCCAGTCACCATGTGCATGTATTTCCCTTGTCTTATCCTGGAGTTTGTTTGTAGTCTTGTGGTTCAAGACCCCTGCCTATTGCCAGCTGCTGCCACGGGGAAATAAGCAGAGAGAAGCATGGTACTCCATGCTGTCTCTGTGGTGATAATGCCAGTGACTTGCCAAGAGTCTCCGAGAGGAAGCTGGACATCAGGAGACAGGACTCCGGGAGACGCAGCCCGGGCACACACCCCTCACGGAGCATCTCTTTCCACTACCCACCGACTGGCCCTGGTTTGGTGTTCATACAGCGGCATTAGGTTGGCTCTCCCTTGAGAAGAGTGTGGCACAGCGGAGGAATGGCCTGTCACTCACTAAACCAGCCCCCACTCACGGTGACCCCTGTGTGCAGAGTGGAACTTTACTTGGGAGGGTTTGCCTTGGCTGTCCCTCCCAAAGTAGGTTTGCTTTGAGATACCCCTGGGTGCACCCCAGCCCCCAACCTTTCCATGAACAGTCAACCATGTGAACTGCTTGTGCCACCCAGGGACCATACCCACTGCCATCAGATCCATGCCAACCCATAGCAGCCCGAGAGCAGATTTCCTAGCCTATACATCTTCACAGGAGAACACAGCCTCACCTCTCTCCTTGGGAATGGCTAGTGGGTTTGAATCACATCCTGTGGGTAGAAGTCCAATGCTGACCCAGCTGCACACCAGGCTTCCCAGGACCCTGGAATTCCCTAGTGAGCAGGAGGAAGTGGTAGATGCCCGCTAAGTCACACACTTGTTTTGTTTCCCCAGCAGGACAGTTGGGCGCTGTGAGGATCTCATGTCCAAATATATCCCAAAGGGTATTTGAGACAACTGCTGGTGGCTCCACAGGACAGAGATGCGGAGACAGGGGCAAGAACGGCCCAAAAGACCAGCCTCTCTCTGAGGCCTCATTTGTCACTCTTGGGGTGGAGAGCAAGTGTGGGCGCGTTCTGATGTCCTGTCTGCCTCGTCACTCTCGGAGGGAGAGATTCTCCACGTCTGAGCTGTCACAGCTGCGTGCTGCATTGTCCTGCCCCAGTTCAGGGGAGAAAGCTTGCAGTGAAGGCCAGGCCCCCCACAGAATGGCAGGGGGCTAAGCCCTGGAACAGGTTGTGGAGGCAACAGCAAACAGCCAGCTCAGGGGTGAGCCTCTCATAGCTTCGGTCCGCGCTGAGGAAATGCGCTTCCCTTGCCAGACTCCGATTCCAGACTCCAGGGGCTGATGGGCTGGATCAGACTCAACCTGTAATCAGGGTTACAAAGGAGGAGATCATCTTTGCCTGCCAGTTTTAATTAAATGGTGGGGAAATAACAATTAGGTAGAGCCTGGGACAGACAGGCAGCTTCTTAAAATCCCAGCGAGAGCAGCCACATGCTGTTTGGAGGTAGGCTGCGGCGGCACCTCCCTGTAACGGCCAAGGCCCCACGACTGGTCCTCAATCACCACCTGTCATGGTTCTCCATCCATGCAGGTGCAGCCTTCTGCAGGCACCCTGTACACCCACAAAGGGAGGTCTTAGGAGAATGAATGAGCTGGGGAATAGGGTCTTATAAAACTGGAAATATCCAAACTAGGGCATATGTTTGAAAACTGCTATCATAGTTCTGCTAAAAAAAAAAAAAAAGAATTGCTGATTGCCTCTGAGTTAACCCTGATTCTTGGTGACCCCTATTGTGTCAGGGTGGAATTATGCTCTAGAGGGCTTTCAGGAGCACAGTTTCCAGAAGTAGATTTCTTTTATGCACTTGCGTGTGGATTCCCAATGCCACCCTTCCTCTTAGCAGCAGAACGTGCCAGCCACCTGTGCTACCCAGGGCTCAAGTTGTGCTCAAGGCCATGGTGAATTTCCACCTGGTAGACGGGGTTTTCTGTTCCCATTAAAACAGTTACAGTCAAAAAACAAACAAACAAAAAACAGTTACAGTCTCAGAACCCACAGGGACCATTCTCCTCTGCCCAAAAGGGTCACTGTGAGTTAGAATCGACTAGAAGGCTTTCACAGATTTGGCTTTGGTATATTTGCCCAGGCGAGACCAGATGGGTCCAGGGAAAATAGAAGCCACTCCCAGAGTGTGTGAGGAGGTGAAGGTTCAATAGAGGGGAACAGATGTTCAGAAAGTCGTGACTCAAGTTCTGCCCAAGCCCCTGCCTGCAGACCGCATCTCTCCCTGGTGGAGTGGAGCTGTGGCCTCAGCTTCCCCAAAGCTCATGCTGCCCAAGGATTAAAGAGGGAAACATGCTTTGGTGCATGAGAAATGGGCTCAAGAGAAGCACTGAATTTTCACTTAGGATGAAAATCAAATTGCACTGCGAGTGAGTGAAAGGCAAATGGACTTAAGAGAAGGGGAGAGCTCAGTAGTTCTGTCCGATGGAACATGGTCCGAATGGCTCTAGTAGAACAAGACACAGATCTACATCCTGTAAAAACTGATAACTCAAAAGATAAGGGGTTGATGGACAAGCTGTGCGCCTGTGGTCTGGAATGAGATTCCCAAATTAGGCTCAGCAGAAGCTGGCCACACTTAAGGATTTGGCCATTTCCACCCAAACCCTTGGTGGTGGGCACTTCGCACTGTACTCTGTGGCTCTGTCTCAGAACA
>NW_022103913.1:7080392-7087075 GCF_000313985.2 Echinops telfairi
AGAGCGAGAGCGAGAAGACCATGGATGAGGTCTTCAGTAGGAAAATCACATTTAAGATATTGTGGAGTCTTTGATTCAGATACATAAACTCAAGAATCTTGAACTCCCGGAGAAGCTAATCTCTTTTGCCTTAAAGCACACCACACACACAAGCATGCACACACAAACGATATTTTTTTGGGATACCCAGGTCTTATGAGAACTAAGATTTGATTCACCGATGTGGAAATAAACACAACTCCATCCTGCTTCCTAATAGAGTGCCACATGCGAAAATGGCTTCAACGGGAACAAATGGTATTAGGATGATTTGTTCTTGCAGGTTAATTTTCTGGGTCTCACAGGGAATTTTCCCTGCTTGAGCTCAGGCAGGAAGAGCCAATGGATGTCTTACACAAAGCCCTCCTTCTGGAAATGTCAGAACATCCCCCAGCAGACTGGGCAGCAAACCACAGGTCCCCGGTTGCAAGACAACTCTCAATTGAAGGCAGTGAGTATTTATCAAGCTCCTCGCTGTGCCGCAGGTCTGAGCAAGGCTCGGTCAGAGGCAAGATAAAAGATGGAGAGGAGTTACCATCTCCCCCGACCTGGGTCAGGCTGCACCAAGGCTCTAGCTTGCGGGGAGGGTGGGACAAGCTGTGAGACGGGAGTGCTCCCTGACTGCCACATAAGCAAGTGTCAAGTGATTGGTGAGACCGCATTTGGGGAAGGAAGACAACCAGCACGGGACCATGAGGGCATTTCCAGTGAGGCTGGGAGTGGGACCGATTGAGGTGTGAGCTGGGCCAGTTCTGGAGCTGTGCAGGAGGCACTGCATGACATATGCTGTTTCTTGGGGGTAGCGGGGAGTCCAGACAAGCATTTGCATTCCAGAAGGAAACCTCTATCTTGGTGACATGTCACATCAGAGAGAGAGGACTTGTGAGGGCAGTAATCCAGGCAAGAGGCAAGGGGGCTGGAGAAACAGTACGCCTGGAAATAGTCAGGCAGAAAAATGGGCAGACCTCTTTAAGGTGGTGGAAGGTGGCCTGTGGAGGATGAACATCCGGCCAGGTTTTAGGGTTTGGAGCTTGTACAGATGGTGATGCCTGTGCCTAAAACAGAGCGAGGACTTCAGATCTGGAAAAGAGAGGACGTGGCCAGGGTCTGGAGCAGTCCTGGTTGGGTTTAAAGGCACAGAGGTGGGGCAGTTGGGAAGGAGGGTAGAGTGGCATATGAATGAGGCCTGCAGAGGGTTGCTGGCAGAGAGAGTTCTCGAGCATGAAGGGGTGGGCTCTGGCCTCGACCGGCCCCCAGAGGACTGCAGTGGCCCCAGGTTTGGATGTCTGCAGTCGTGAGATGGCAGCATGGCCTTCTCTGAGCGCTGGCCCTGGACCATGCAAACAACTTCCTAACTGGTCTCTCTACCCCCTGCTTATGTCCTCAAACCCATTTCCTTCCTGGGCCTTTCTGATAGACTGCAAACCAGGTAGCTTCCTTGCTAAATAATCTTCAGTGACTTCCCATTGGTTTTGGAATTCAAATAAATCTCAGCAGAATGCACTTGTATTAGTAATGTTTGACTCATAGAGCGTCTACATGGTTTCCATCAACCGCAGAAAAAGAAAACCTGCAGTCAACTGTATGATATTTCCGATCAGGAGAGATGGTCTCACACTGAACCACAGGTCTCAGGTGGCTTCCTTTCTCACACCTCTGCATTTCCTCTGCCCCTGACACTTTTCCCCCCTCCTCCTTAGCACAGACACAGCATGGAGCAGGCGCTTCATTAGGGAAAACTAATTTCTCGAAAAACCCATGACTTGGTTTGTTTCCCTCTCATTGGGTTCATCATGATGCCAGACAACTGTTCAGTTCTGGCCTCCTCCAAAGATTCAACGAGGCCCGCAATGGTGTTGGCATCCAAGCACGAGGAATCATTAACACACCAAGGGGAAACGTCACCGCAGGAAAGATTGTTTGCCATCGTGTGGCAGGAACAGGATTATAAACGGGAGCAAGTGCCCTTTGGGGAGTAACACCATTTAATTGTTATCTCTTGCTGTCTCAATGATTCGAAGACGCTGGGGTAGAAAATGAATATAAAACCGTTAAGTCAATCCCCAAAGAAAACACTTGAATAGCTTTCCTCTTCGAAAGTGTCTCCATGGCTTCTAAACACCAGACAAAAAGCAAAAACTAAGAGAATTGCTCCGCTAATGTAGAGAAGGGCTTGAGAAAGCTCCAGGGTTTCAGAACTAGTAAGAATATTAGAGATGATATAATTCCATAGCCTCATTTCAGAGATCAAAAAACTAATGATCCATTTATAAACGTGTGTGGCATCCAATTAGGTGCACACCTAAAAGGTGAAGAACCAGAGAAGCGTCTAAGAAAATCAAGACACTAAACATGTGTTCTCCCTAGAATTTTGAGCCTGAGTTTCCTCCCTCTGAGAGCTCACAGATTGGTGGGGAAATCGATCGCTGAAGTAGAGAACCCTTAGGAGTGTGCACGAGCAGTGGAGGAGGGGAGACTTAACACAGAACATGGGAAATCAGCTCCTGTTTCTTGGAGAGGGAAATAACTAGACTGAGACATCAGATATGGTTTAACCAGGTAAACAAAGTGGGCAAGGAATGGGTAGCTTCCAGGGACAAAGAAACTGCATGTATTCACTTGTAAAAGCCTTGGGTAGGAACTCATGACAAAGGAAAGATGGCAAATGGTTCAGAAAAGCTGTACCATGGATTTAGGTTAGGGTAGGAGGCGTGAGGGGCTGGAGGGGAGATGAGATCCAATTGTGACGTGTCTATGATTCAATGCGGTGTTCTACTCCCATAACAAGTAAGCGCCTGGGAATCGCACCTGGGCTAGTTCCACCTTGTCCTTAGAGTTGCTCACATGAGTCAGAAAAGACTCGATGGCAGTTAGTTACTTTGTTTTTATTGAAGAGACTTAGACCCTTTCCTGATGGGGGAGAAACTAAAGGGTAATGACAGGGCCGGATATGCATTTTAAAGCACTCAATCTGTCTGGAGTGTGGAGACAGACCTGGAAAACCAATAGGAGCTACGGCACCCATCCTCACAAAAGACAAACTTCAACAGGGGTGGGCAGAAAGGAGAACGACAGAAGAATTTGAGGCGCCTTTAAAAGGTAGACTTTAAACTTCTTGGTTATTGACGGAGGTAGAAGGTTGCAATTAGGAAGGAGTCAAAGGGGAGAGCAGGTTCTGCCTGCGGTGGCCGGGTGATGCCATCCGCCCAACTGGAGACCACCCAAGAAGAGAGGGCCCTGGGGGGGCAGGGCCATAGGAAGAAATATCATTTGTTGAACACTTACTACGTATAGGTAGTGAGATCAATGATTTCCAAAGTCTCATCTAACTTAATGATCAGTTTGCAGTACTGTGGTGTTTTTGTGTCACCGCATTGCTGGACGCTATGTCACTGGTATTTCCAACACTGGCAGATGCCCACGTGGTGGGTAGGTTTCCCTAGAGATTCCATACGATGGTACACTAGGCAGAAGGAACTGACAGCTTACTTTGGGAACATGGCTGGTGAAATATGAGCAGCTGCGGAACATTGCTTGCTACACACCATCGCGTGGAAGAGGAGCCTCTCTTGCCAGAAGACACTCAAAATACACCTGGGAAAGAGCTGCCTCTGCAAAGAAGCATCAGCCCTGATGAAGGAGACGGAGTGAGGCTCTCAGGACCTCTTTCTGCTGATGTGGCATGATGGCTGGAAGATGGTGGAAGACTGGCTGGAAACATTCATTGGTAATCAGAATGTTGAAGATATAAAGTATGAATCTAGAAAAGTTGGGAATTTTTTAAAAATTTAAAAGAACACTTGACGATGAGTATAGCATTAGTGAACTGAACTGTCTTGGTCATTTTGGATCAACACTTTCAAGAATAGGATAAAATCCATGTCTCTACAAGGAAGACCAGTTAGGAAGATATTACTCAAATTTACATACACACCACCAATGCCAAGATGAATAAGTAGCAGATTTTCATCAACTTGTGCAGTCTGATGTTGATTACACACACAACCAAGACGCACTGGGCAGTGCTGGTGATTGCAATGAAGAACTTGAAAACAGCAGAACCGGCAGTTGGAAAATACATCTGGTGACGGAAGCAAGTCCAGGGGTCACACGACAGGATTTTACAAGATCAACAACTTCTTCGTAGGAAATGCCATTATCCAACACATACATGGTGACCATACATGTGGACCTACTAGATGGAAGGCACAGAAATCAAACGGTCTGCAAGTGCGGACAAACGACACTGGAGGAACTCAATACCATCAGTCCGAACAAGGCCTGTGAGCAATTGTGGAAGAGACCATGAATTGCTTATATGCAAGTTCAAGTTGAAGTCAGAAATTAAAGCAAGTCCACACAAGTCAAAATGCAACTTTGATTACATACCACCTGAATTTAGAGACCATATCAAGAATAACTAAAACCAAATCAAACTCGCTGACATGCTGACTCATAGCGACTCCCTGTGGGTTTCTGAGACTAGAACTGATTATGGGAATAGAAAGCCCATCTTTCTCACTTGGAGCTGCTGATGGTTTTGCTGACCAGGTGGATCACAGCCCAAGGTGTACCCCCTAGACCCTCTGAAGAAGAGGTTTGGCATATTGACATTAATACTCAAACATCAGATGAGTTCTATGATGACATCAAACATGTAGAAAGCAAAAGATCATTAACAGCACAAGAAAGGAAAAATCAAAATGGACGTCAGAAAATGCTCTGAAACTTTCCCTTGAATGTAGAGTAGCTAAGGCAATGAGAAGAAATGATGAGGTAAAAGGAACTGAAGTATTAAGTATTATAATTATTGAAAATTAAGTATTATAATTATTATCATGCATTGCACAAAGACTTGGAATTAGAAACTCAAAGGAAGAACACGTTTCTCCACTGCTCAAGCTTTTATTTGATAAGCTTGAGTATTTAAAAATATGAAATATTGCTTTTTGTTTCACATGCAAGATATCTGAGAATTTTTCTAAGATGAAAGAAAGACACTCTAAGAACGTGAGAGTACTACTGGTATATGAAAGCTTAAGTCCTCCCATGGTCCTGAAGAATTCTTTGTTAAAACTTTTTATTGTGAGTTAGGTGAAGTTTTACAGTTTTACATTTAGTAATTCATATGCATTTTGTTTCAGTTCAACCATTGTGATCCCTGCGCTGCACCATCACTTATGCCACTTCCACCCTGTGTTTTCTGTTTCCACTCCTCCTTTCTTCCTAACCCTCTGTCTGACAAAATCGGATGACCCAGGGAACAACTTTAGGAAACAGAACTTTAGATTGTATTCATACCAAATGGTGTCAGAAGAGAACCTGAAACTTGCTCTTGAACGTGGCAAACCTGAAGCAAATGGAATGAACCAATGAAGTAAAAGAACCAAACAGACTTCAAAGGATAGCTTTAGATGACAAAGTGTTAGAATGAAATGTGCGAAGAACTGGAATTAGTAAACCAAAAGGGAAGCACAAATCTAGCATTTTTCTAGTTGTATAAAGTGAAGGGGGGAAAAATCAAGCCTCAAGTTTCAATATTAAGGGATTTTTATGGACAAGTTATGAATGATTCAGAAAACAGCAAAAGAAAAGGCAAGGAATACACAGTCACTCCACCAGAAAGAATTGATCTATGTTCAATCATCTCAGGAGGTAGCATATGATCAAGAACTGATTCTATTGAAGGAAGACTATACCCTGAAATAGTGGCTAAAAGCAAGCATTCAGGTATTGATGGAATACCAATTGAGATGCTTCAACAAACAGATGTAACCCTGGAAGCACTCACTTGATAAAGCCAAGAAATTTGGAAGACCCTATACTTGTGCTCATTTCTTAGAAAGGTGATTCAACAGAATGCTGAAATTATCAAACAATACCATTGATATCACACACAAATTTGGTTGAAGATAATTCAAAATATTCCAGCAGTACCTCTGCTGAAAATTGCCAATAATTCAGAAGAGAATGTAAAATGAAAGCTATCATTACTGATATCAGATGGGATCTTAGCTAAAACCAGAAAATATCAAAAGATGTTATAATCTTGCCCCATGATGAGCTGATAAAATCAGCCAGTTCATTGAATAGGAATTTTTTCAGACAGGTGTCCTGCATGCAATACATATATGGATGTTTACACAAAACTACCTCATTTGCGCTTCCTGCATCTGCTTCATAGCATCTGAACAAAGCATCTGAAACTTGTGAGCCGAGAACTTGTCATCTGACCTGCTGATTTTGGATTTGTCATCTCCTGCAGCAACACAGTCAGAAGAAGACTCCAGCCTGATGCCTGATCTATGGACTGAAGAAATTTCCAACCCCTACAATCAGGTTGTTCAGATAAATATATATGTACCATTGGTTTTGATTCACTCTAGGGAACCCAGCCTGAGACAGATGCTGACCCGCATTTTACTGTCTATGCTAAAGCATTAGACTGTGTAGATCATAAACAAATTATAGATCACATTACAAAGAATTGGAATTCCAGAACATGTAACTGTGTCCATGTGGAACTTGCACATGAACTAAGAGGCAGTCATTCAAACAGAACACAGGCATATCATATGGTTTAAAATCAGGAAAGGTATGTGTCAGGGATGTATCCTTTCACCATACTTACTCAGTCTGTATAC